>NW_005200951.1:76985-93852 GCF_000372725.1 Emiliania huxleyi CCMP1516 | reverse complement strand
CTCACCGCAGCAGGCTGCCCTGCCTAGCTCCTCTCCCCCCACACTCTCGTCCAGGTGACGGGCTCTCAGATCCCGCTCGTCCGCCCGCGCTCGGACGGCATCGCTGTACTCTCCCGGCGCGTTTCTCAAGGACTGGCATTCTCATCCACATCCTTCTTGCTCTTAGGCATCTCCAACTTCCTCGGCGCGCTGCTCATCGCGGGCACCTTCGACATACCCGAGGCTAACCCTAACCCTAACCCTAACCCTAACCCTAACCCTAACCCTAACCTCATCGCGGGCACCTTCGACATACCCGAGGTGGCGCTCTCGGAGATAAACAGCCGAGATGCAGCCGAGATGCAGCCGAGATGCAGCCGAGGTGTAGCCGAGGTGTAGCCGAGGTACAGCCGAGGTGTAGCCGAGGTGCAGCCGAGGTGCAGCCGAGGTGTAGCCGAGGTGCAGCCGAGATGCAGCCGAGGTGTAGCTGAGATACGTGGTTTCGACTTCCCCCGCTCTGGGAGACTGTCCGACTGGAGAGTCACCACCAATGAGCAGTGATGAAGTCCTTCGATGAGGAAGCCCTGACTCCCGAGGTGACGCTCTACTTTGCGGATGCGCTGCACCGCGGCAACACCGCCGCCGTCAAGCTCGGCTGCATGACTCCTCCCCCCTCCTTCACTGTGAGCCACTCGTTGATCAGGCAACCGCGCCGTCAAGCTCGACGCCTCGGGGCTCAAGGCCTTCGGCTCGCCCAACCTGCCCCCGCTCGCCACGATGGGCACCTCCTGCTCCGCGGGACCGCCAAGAGTTGGCCGGCGACACCAGCAGCTCACATCAGCGAGTAGGCATCTCTTGCTCTGTGCGGTGGGACCTGGTGCGCCCCCCACATCTCCCCATATCTCCCCATACCTCCCCATACCTCCCCATACCTCCCCGTAGGTGCGCCCCCCGTCGCCGGGTCGCTTCCGGCTGATGCCTGACTTTGACCCGAATCTGGTCATCATCCGCGTGTTCCCCGGCCCCTTCACCACGCTGCGAAACACGCTGCAGCCGCCGCTCAAGGGCGCGATCCTCCAGACCTTCGGCGCGGGCAACGCACCCGACCGAGACGCGCCGACCTCCTCTCTATCTCGGCGACATCTCGGCGACAGCTCGGCTATTCCTAATTAGGCGCCCGACCGAGACGCCGACTTTCTCGACGCGCTGCGCGAGGCGAGAGATAGCCGAGAGATAGCCGAGATACGGCCGAGGTGCAGCCGAGGTGCAGCCGAGAGATGAGTCGATGTGCTGTAGCCGAGCGGCCGCGGACTCACCCTCGCCAGCCGTGGATCGGAGCCTCCTCGGAGCCTTCTCGGAGCCTTTTTCGGAACGTTCCTTCGCTAGGCGAGCAGCCGCGGCCTGGTCATCGTCAACGTGACGCAGTGCAACGCCGGCTACACCTCGGCGATCTCTCGGCGAGATCTCGGCTGTCTCCCCCGACAGGTGACGCAGTGCAGCGCCGGCTCGGTCGAGCCCGCGTATGCGACCGGCCAGTCGCTCGCCGCGGCGGGCGTGGTTGCGGGCGGCGACATGACTCCGGAGGCTGCGCTGGTCAAGCTCGGCTGGCTGCTCGGGTGCGCCAGCTAGAGGTAGCGACGGGCCTCCTCGGACTGTGGAAGGACGAGTTCATTGGTCACCAGGTGCGGCCTCGCGCCCGAGGAGGTGCGGAGGGGGGACGGGGGACGGACTTGCGTGGCGAGGTGGCGAGTCAACCAACCTGGCTCATCCATTCATCCTAAGGTGCGGAGGATGATGGGGACGGACCTGCGTGGCGAGGTGGCGAGTCAACCAACCTGGCTCATCCATTCATCCTAAGGTGCGGAGGATGATGGGGACGGACCTGCGTGGCGAGGTGACCAACCGGCAGGCGCAGCGCTTCTCCCTCAGCGACGGCGGCTTCCTCCGCCGCGTCTTCTCCGCGGCCTCCCTCGAGAGCGTCGCGCAGGCGGACCCGTCCGCCGCCGCGCCGCCACCCTCCTCCCTGGCAGAGGGCGAGGCGCGGCTGGCGGAGACGTCACGCCGACCCCGGAACCAGTGAGCAAGAGGCCGCCCCCACACCTCCAGCCGTGAGCAGGCGCGGCTGCAAGAGACGTCACCGCTCGATGGCCTGCTGGCCGAGGGCGGCAAGGAGGCGCTCCGGGACGGGCTCTCTCGAGCGGCGAGCTCTAGCCGAGATGGCAGCCGAGATGGCGCCGAGATGGCGCCGAGATTGGGCCGAAGTTGCTGCCGAGCTGCTGAGGCAGAGGAGCGTGAGCGGGCGGGAGTACGTGAGCTGTGCGGCTCTCTTGCCGCAGGCGAGTGCGCCGCACAGCCTTGACGGTGCGCTCGCAGACTGCTCCGGGCTGCTGGCGCTGCGGCATGGTGCGGCGTGAGCACGTAGACAGACATCTGGGAATAGGTGGACTTGCAGACTACTCTGGGCTGCCGGCGCTGCGGCGGGCGCTCGTGCCGACGCTTCTGTGCGCGGCGGCGGGCAACGGCGACATGCAGGCGACGCTCGGCTTCGGTAGATGGCTTCAGAGGGACACGTCCGCGACACGTCCACGACATGTCCGAGACACGTCCCGCAGGCGATGCTCGCCCTCGTGGCGGACGGCGCCGTGTTGCGCACGTCGCGCGACTACGACGGCCGCACGCCGCTGCACCTCGCGTCTTCAGAGGGGTGCGAGACAGAGTCGTCGCCTCGCTGCCGCAGCCGAGAGCAGTCTTCGTTCAGCCCTCCGTGGCTGATCAATGAGCAGGCGAGACGCCGTCGTCGCCTACCTGCTGCAGCCCGAGCACGGCATCCCGCTCTCGGCGCTCGACCGGCACGACGACGCGCGGCGGGTGCCACTGATGAATGAAGTAACGGCGACGCACAGGGGCGGGTTGGCCGAGGGTAGGCACCGCCGACTCGCCCCTCGCCGACACGCGTGCTCGGGCGAGCCGTCTTCTCTCACCAGCGAGCTGCCGACGAGTATAGGCACGACAACACGCCGCTCGCCGACGCGTGCAAGTTCCGCCACCGGCGGGCCGTCGCCCTCCTCGTCGCCGCGGGCGCGCGGCTGGGGCTCCGCCCGCTGAGGCTGGCCGGTATTCTGTGCGCCCTCGTCAAGGCGAGATGCAGCCGAGATCACGGGAGATCGCGCGAGGTGAAGCCGAGATCACGGGAGATCGCGCGAGGTGTAGCCGAGATCAGGGAAGATCGCGCGAGGTGCAGCCGACGTGTTGCTGTGTGGTCTCTCTCTGCGACACCTCCGCCAGTTCTCGGCGAGATGTCGGCATGCGCTCTGATCAAGGCGCGCGACTACGCGGGGCTCGAGTGCTACGTGGCCGCGCGCGCCGACGTCTCCGCTGCTGACCACTCCGGCACCGTACCCTCGGAGTATCTCGCGTCATCTCGTGTCATCTCGCGCCATCTCGCGTCATGTCGTTGCACTCTCAGGCACCACGCCGCTGCACGTTGCAGCCGTGGACGGCGACGTGCGCGCGACGGCGAACGCGCTGCTGCCGGCGGGCGCCAAGCTGAGGTGACGCGAGATGACCGAGACGACTCGAGCTTAGGCGACGCTGCTGTCGGCGGGCGCCAACCCCGCGGCCACCGACAGGTGGGGCCGCACGCCATGGCACGAGGCGAGCGACGCGGCGGCGGGCGGCGCAAGGGCGGCGGCCGGCGCGGGCGAGCCGATCCATGGCGGCGTGGCGCCGCACGACGGCCACGGCGCTGTGGCGACCATGCTGCGGCAGCACGGGCGGCTGCGGCAGGACGGGCGCATCAGCTAGGCGGCACGGCGGCTTTAGCAGCACACGGGGGGGTCGGTGCGGTGCGCTGCAGGGCGGATCTGCAGCGAAGATGGCGGGGCGCGAAGGGACGGGGTTTCTTGAGGGAATGGCCGCCCCAAAAGCGAAAGGCGTACGTGACTGTTTCCAGACGAGGAGTGATTGGTTTTGTAATTCTTTTTCTGGCGGCCGCTCGACCGGCCGACGCGGTCGTTCCGGCGGCGGCGGCGGCGTCGGCGTCGCGAGCGAACTGGCTCGCATTCGACGAGCGACCCTCTTCACAGAACCCGGACTACCAGCTACCACCTTATACGGAAAAGTGCACTTCCCTAGAAAAAGAAACTCGAAGCGCCGCCCGACTGAAGAACAGAAGAAGAGCTCGCCGGATGACGGGGACAAGGACTCGACGGAGCCATGGCATAGCATGCAGGAGGCCATGGGGTTCACCGAGGTCGAGCGGCCAGCTTGGCTGCCTTGGAACTGGCCTTCTTCACTGCTGCTAGGGACACGTCTTGCCACTCCATTTCTAGCACGAGGTGGCTGTGCAGCTGCGCCGCTGTGAGCTCCTTTTGCGAGTTTTGGCGCACGCGCACCACGGCATCAATGAGCGGGTCTCCCGATGGCGGCGAGGGGGGAGTTGGCTCCGGCGGGTTGGCAACTTTGGCCCTTTGTTTCTCGGCCCTGAGAAAGGCGCGCCGCGCTATCACCGCTGGGTTTGTGTCTGCAGCTGTGACTGCGGCCTGGCATGAAGAAGCAGCAATATTCGAGCGGTCGCCTGAAGAAACGGCCATCATAGCTCCACCTGGACCGAAAACGGCGTCCTGCCCAGTCAGGCTCATGTCAGAGAGCCTTTGGAGCAGTGCCCCCGCGTTCTGCATATACTCGCGCTGATCTCTCCCTGATGCACATACGTGTTTGTGCCGTGCCTTCCAGTCTCGCCGCTGGCAGACTGGGCTGCAGTAGTACGGCACTTTGCAAGCAGCGCAACTCAAGAACTTGTGCTGCAGGTCTTCCGTATTCAAACAGCCACGGCTACTGCATTTCTTGTAGCCGAGTCGGCGAGGGCCCATTGTGGTGGTGGAGAAGCTGTACCACCGCGGAACTGTGGCAGGGGTACCGGCCTTTAGCTCATCGCGAAGCACTGCTACTAGCTCACGGACGCTGCCGCAACCCCGACACGATATGAGCTGTCGAAGCATCTGTGCACGCAGAATTCGGAAGACGTGACGACGCTCGACATCGGTGATTGCATCACTGGCAGCGTAGCACTCGAGAACCATTAGGTCCGATGCTGTAAAGCCGAGCGCGGGAGGCCGCTTCTCAAATTCTTGCAGGCCTTCAGCGTCGGGCGACGGTGCTTCCAGCGCCTTGCCGAGCAGCAACGCGTGCACCTCGGGCGGATACGATTGCTCGCGCATGGCATCCGGTGCCCGCAGCAGCGCGCCTGACTGCTCACCTTCTGCTCTCTCGCTGTGGCGAGAGCCGAGACCGCTTGTGGCATGTGGGGCTTTCACGGATGGATGATGATTTTAGGCCCATCCTTCGGCCGTCGGAGCGAGATCAGCTCGCGCCCATGGGTTGGCTAGTGCTCTCGCCCGACCCGGGGCAGGAGCCTGACTTTGACCTCGTGGACGGGAGCAGCCCCAGCGGACCAAAAGGAGAGATCACGTGCAGGTGGGAGGCGTTGAGGCGGTGGTTGAGCACGTCGAGCGCGCTGCGGGGGATGAGCCGCTGCGAGAGCACGTGGTACAGGAAGCTCTTCTCCGGCTCCGGGTACTTGCCACGCGGGAACCACTCGGGCTTGCGTGTCACCAGGTGGCGGCACCCGTTGCGCTCGTACTCGGCGTCGGTCGCGTTGAGCGCGCAGCCGCGGTCCCACCGCTCCAGCGCATCGACGTGACGGCGCAGGTGGCCAAAGAACTGCCGCCGGTCGGAGAGGATCGTCCGCGTCAGCCCGAACGGTCGCACTCCCGGCTGATGGCGCGGGTAGCGGAGCCAAGACCATTTGCCGGCGTCCCACGCGTCGGAGCCGGCCTCGAGCATCGACCTGTAGTCGAGAGGCCAGTAGCGCTGGTCGCCAGTGGTCGTGAGCAGCCGCGCCGTCTCGAAGAACCCTTCTATCACCCGGGCGGCGATGTCACGACTGCCCCAGAAGATCCAATCCGAGCGCATGAAGAAGGCTCGGTTGGAGGCGACGGCCGGCTCCCAAGCTGGCAGGAGATCGATGGCGACCGGCAGATGCAGGTCGGTGCGAAGCTTGACGACCTGTGCGTACCGCAGAGCGCGGTGCCGTTCGTGCTCCTCCATTGCCCGATACGCCTGCAGCAGCCGCCAGAACTGGATCAACTGCTTGCGGTGCTCGGCCAGACCGGAGCCGAGGAGTCCCTCCAGGCCTAGCTGCGGATCGGGTGTTTGTTCGCGCCATCGCAGCCGCGCGCCACCACACGAGCTGGCGGCGTCCGGCGAGCGCAAGCAGGCCGCGGCGCGCTGTGTCTGCAGGCATCTGAGCGACGCGTTGTCGGAGGAGATGAACATGTCAAAGTGCGGAACGCCGGCGAACAGCGGCTTGCCGTGGGGCGAGACGAACTTCTGCGAGGCAAATTTGTGGAGGTCGCGCAGCTCCGAGCCGAAGAGCACAGCGACGCGCGCACGATGAGGGGTGGAAGCAGCCTCCATCGATCGACTTCACCGTGCCCCCATGCAGCCCACGCCGCCCGGGACGCGCCCGTCGTCGTGGCTTGTAAAATTCTCTGCGCCTGGATCCCACAACGGGGATTTGCCCGGCCGTGTTACGAGTAGTGTACTGCGTCAGGGGTTTTTCTTTTTGCTTCAAACGTCTCTTTGTAAAACACACATACGTGTGCGTATATGGCCGCGCACCGCATGGGCGCCCGGGTCGCGGGCCTCTCGCCAGAACAGCTGTGCGCCATCATCGAGGCGCAGGCGGGCGCGAGCGACGCCGCGCTGCGCGTGGCGGAGGAGCACGCCGCACGGCTCGTGGATCAGCCCGAGTGGGTGCTCTCCGAGGTCCTCCTCTCGCCGGACCTCGCCCCGCACATCCTCGCCCAGCTGCCGACCAAGGAGCACGCCGCCAAGGGGACGTGCCGCGCGTGGCGCCGCGGCTGGAAGGAGACGCTTGCGAGGCGCGAGAGGCTGCGTCGCTTGCTCGTGTTTGGCGGCGTTAACAATGGCGGCAACAATGGTGGCGAAGAGATTGTCAACTCGATGGAGCGGTACGACCCGGCCGCGAACGGGTGGGAGGTGGAGGCTGTTGCGCCGATGCCGACGGCACGAAAATTTGTCGGCTCGGCGATGCTCGATGGCAAATTGTACCACGTGGGCGGCGATGGGGTCGACCGCAGATCTTCCAGCTCGGTGGAGCGGTACGACTTGGCTACGAAAGCGTGGGAGGCTGTGGCGCCATTGGCGACGGCGCGGCAGGGTCACGGCGTAGGGGTGCTCGGTGGCAAGCTGTACGCGGTGGGCGGGCAAAGCGTCGGCGTCTCTCTCAGCTCGGTCGAGCGGTACGACCCGGCGGTGGATGTGTGGGAGGCTGTGGCGCCGATGGCGTCGGAGCGAGACAACTGCGGCGTGGCGGTGCTGGACGGCAGTTTGTATGCCGTGGGCGGGTACAGCAACGGCGGTGGCGGCGCCACCAGCTCGGTGGAGCGGTACGACCCTGCGACGAACGCGTGGGAGGCGGTGGCGCCGTTGACGACGGCACGATGCATTCATGCTGTCGCGGTGCTCGACGGCAAGCTGTACGCTGCTGGCGGGTACTCGGAAGGAGCAGACTACCTCAGCTCGGTCGAGCGGTACGATCCAGCAGCGAACGCGTGGGTGGCAGTGGCGCCGATGGCGAGTGCGCGGTGCTCTGTCAGCATGGCGGTACTCGACGGCAAGCTGTTCGCTGTTGGCGGTGAGAAGGAGGAGGTGGACGAGGACGAGGACGACGATGCCGGCTGCTTCCGCCTGGTGGAGCGTTACGACCCGGCGTTGGATGCCTGGGAGGCGGTGGCGCCGATGGGGACGGCGCGGTGCTTCCATGGCATTGCTGTTCTGGAAGTCGATTGAAGACCTTGCTCCACGCTCGCACTCGCCCTGTTCCGACCGCGGCTTTAGCGGTACAAAAATTCTTTTTGTCTCGCTCTGTTTCTTCCCGTTGCCTGAAAGGTGCCCTGTGGCCTGTGCTCGGCCTGTGGCGACGGAGCTCCGTCGCCCCTCAAGTAGCAACAAATGGCGCCTCTCGTTCCGCGCCTGCTTTGCGTCGCCCTCTTCGCGGCGGCCGGGAACGCCGCCGGGCAGAGATCCAAGTGCAAAAAGCGCGATATGGCAGGTTCGCTAAAAGACTGCAAGACTATTGTTCTTGACTTCGACAAGCTCAGCAAACCAGAGGTGTACAAAATCGTGGCGCTCGTCGGCTCTGAGAGCAACCTCCGGTTTCTGTCGCTTCGTGACAACGGATTCGACGAGGCGGACGCGCTAGCCCTGGCCGAGGCCCTCAAGCACAACCGCAATCTGTACTCGCTGCGCTACCGAGAGAACCCGCTTGGGGCGGCGGTGGTTGGCGCCATCGCCTCGCATCCGGCGCTCACGGACCTGGACGTGCGCGGAACGAAAATCGGAGACGAGGGCGCGGCGAGCCTTGCGCAACTGCTCTCGAGCAGTGCGGTGCTGACAGGTCTGCAGCTGCGTTCCGCCTCCATCGGCGAGAGCGGCGCCGTCGCGCTCGCGCGCTCGCTCACGCACCACCCGGCGCTCGCGCTCCTCGACCTCGGCAACAACGCGGTGGGGGACGCGGGCGCGGTGGCGCTGGCGGAGGCGCTGCAAACGAACCGAGTCCTCGAGAAGCTCGAGATTCAGAGTCCCTCCGTGACGAGCAGCGGGTGGAAGGCGCTCGACGACGCGATGGACATCAACGCCGTTGTGTCGGTCATCGGCTACCGAGGCGGAGGCCGGAAGCTGGAGCTGTGACTGTGAGTGAGACGGCACACTGTTGGCGCGCAACGCGCGCCCGGCTTGGCGGTTTGCCCAGCAGCGCGGGGGTTCGCGGCCTGCTCACCATGTCGCAGATACGCGAGTGGTGCAGGCTACAGCGGTCGGCAGCAGCAGTAGCGGCTACAGTCGTACGATGGAGCCGGGGTATTACGTAGTGTACACGTGTACACGCTGGCGATGACATGCCAGCCGATGCTGAGAGAAGGAGGCGTTGCCCTGCACAACCAAAGTCACAAATAGTTAGAGGCTGCGCAGGCCGTCCCGTTTGCTGTTTGCATAAAAAACGCCTGTTGCGCTTGCGCGCGCGCGCGGCGGGGCCGTCTGTCTCACTCACGTGCCGCAATATGTGTCATACACACGGCGGCTTCTCCTTCTGCCACCTGCACCTCTCGATTGGTTCCACTTTCTACGCACACCTACCGGGGAAGGGGCGCTTGGGAGCGGGGGCGGGGGCGGGGGCGCGCAGCGCGCGGCGCGCGCGATCCCTAGTCTGGCCGATTTTTTTCGCGGTATCCGCGCGGCGGGATATGGCGGGATATGGCGGGATATGGCGGGACATGGCGGGATATGGCGGGATACCGGGAGATACACGCGGATATGATGAGATACGGAGCCCCCACGATGTGTTCACGACAACGTCCGGGAAGCGTGAAACCGCAAATCGGACGCGACGGGCGAACTTCGCGCTTCGACGGCCCCGCTTGTCGAGCACATATCATTCTCCCCTTTTCGAGCGCACGCGACGTCTAAGTTTCTTTTTTTGCCGTCGCGCTCTGCGGCCGGATATGGCGAGATATGGCGGGATATGGCGGGATATGGCGGGATATGGCGGGATACGGTCAGATATGGAGAGATAAATCAAGATACCGCAAAAAAATCGGCCAGACTAGGGCTCGCGCGTGCGGGCAACAGAGGGTAGGGGTTGGGAAGACGGCGAGGAGGGGGCGGCGGCGGCGGCGGCGGCAGCGCGCGCGCGGCGCGCGCGACGGAGGGGCGGAGCAGCGACCGCTGGCGCGGTCGCTGCTCCGTCTGTGACAGACGCGCGCTCTGCCGCAGAGCGCGCGCGTCAGGGCAAGGGGCATGCGTGGGCCGTGGCGGCGCGGGACGCGCGGCGGCGGCGCAGCGGCGGCGGCGAGCAGCCGAGCGCTCCGTGAGCGGTGAGGCGGCCGGTCGAGGGCGCGGCGGGTGACGGGTCAAGGGAGCAGCCCACACCCGGCGTCGCTTTTTGAGCGACGCCTGTGGTACGCCTGCGCAGGGGCCGCAGGGCGGTCAGTTGTGGGTGCAAGGCGCCGGCCTCGGCGCCGCCTCGGCGCGCCGCACGGGCGCGGCGAGCCTCTGAGAGGGAGCCGAAGGTTTGCTGCGGTGGTAGGTAGGTAGGTAGGCCAGGTGGGGTTGTTTGACTTTGCCGCAGAGGCCGTCGCTAGCTGTGAACGACTCTGTGAACAGCAAAACGGGACAGTATCCGGGGCTGGGAAGCTCTGGCATCAAGTGCCCTGTAGGACCTACCCAACGCCCGGTTCGATGCCGCCCGTGGCCCCCATCGAGGTGCTCGCCGACGTCACCGACGGCACTTACGAAGAGGGCGCTCGGCCGCCGGTCTTCCTTCAGCCTGCGCGGAGCGCGCCGTCCGACTCGCCGCCCGACTCGCCGTCGGACGACGCCGAGGAATCTGGAAAGCTTCCAGCGATGATTGTGGAGAGCGAGGCGGATACGTTCGGCGGGACGCGGCACCTCTGGACGGACGGCGTCTGGCGACCCGACGGGACGGAACCGCACGACGCGGAGCACGTGGTCTTTGCCAACGGCACGCAATACCCAGTCTACCTCACCGTCAGCCCAAAGGACGGAAAGTACCACCCGCTCAAGGAGGAGAGCGACGAGGAGAAGCTGGCACGGCACGGCCCCGTCGAGTCGGTCGGCGTCGTCTTCGCCTTCCCTCCGCTCGGCTGGCAGCGCATCAACATTGGGCGCCCGCTGTACGAGGCGCGACACGCTCTCCCTCCCCTCTCCCAAAGCATGTCCCTGACACGTCCATGACACGGGGTCCCTGACACGTGCCCGCAGGCGCATCCCGTCTTTCGCGCCGCGATCGACGAGGTGAGCGGCTGCACCGAGCCGCTGCTGCCGCAGCCGCTGCTGCAGGTGCTTTACCCGGCCGAGATCGACGAGCCGATGTACGCCGAGGTCATCGAGCAGCCGCGGCGCTCTTCCACCGGTGTCGTGTCCTGTCTTGACTCCGATGTCTTGTCTCTGTAGGCCATCCAGCAGCCGCAGTGCGCCTCCTCCTCCCCCTCTCCCGCCCGCGAGCAGGACACGGACGTGGCACGGACGTGTGCATGCACGTAGGTACGCCCTCCTCTCCCTCTTTGCGCTCGAGTGCGGCCTCTGCTGCGTCGGGCCGCCTGCCGGGCCGCGGCACGCCCACGGCACGTCCACGACACGTCCCCCGTAGGTACGCGCTGGGGCGGCTCTGGGCCGCCTGCGAGCCCGGCGCTAAGTATTGCACGCCGTGCGCCGTCGTCGGCCACGCCGTTCGGAGCGTCCGTCGCGCAGCAGAAGAGACAGCTGTCCCTCCACCAGACGAGCTTGTGTTCAGGCCACTCGCTCGGGGGGAGTGATGACAATAAGAAGGAGAAGGAGACGGAGACGGGTAGCCACACTGTGCTCAGGCCACTCGCTCGGCGAGTACGTCGCCGCCGTCTTCTCGGGCGCGCTGGACTGCGCCACGGCGGCCGCTCTCGTGTGCGAGCGCGGCCGGCTGATCGCCAGGCTCGCACAGCCCTCTGCACGACATTGAGACACCAATGGTGCGATCGTAGGCGCGGCCGGCTGATCGCCAGGCTCGCACAGCCCTCTGCACGACATTGAGACACCAATGGTGCGATCGTAGGCGCGGCCGGCTGATCGCCAGGCTCGCACAGCCCTCTGCACGACATTGAGACACCAATGGTGCGATCGTAGGCGCGGCCGGCTGATCGCCAGGCTCGCACAGCCCTCTGCACGACATTGAGACAACAATGGTGCGATCGTAGGCGCGGCCGGCTGATCGCCAGGCTCGCACAGCCCTCTGCACGACATTGAGACAACAATGGTGCGATCGTAGGCGCGGCCGGCTGATGGCGGAGAGCCCGTCGCGAGGTGCGATGATGTCTGTGCGCGCGTCTCCAGAGGCGGCGAGGCGCGCTGTACACGAGGCCGGCGTGGCGGGGCGGGCGGCCGTCGCTTGCTTGAACGGGCCTACGTCGGTCGGTTGTGGTGGCGAGTACGGCCGCCGGCTACACGCCTTCCTGCTCATGCGGCCCGCCCCTGCCGGCTGTTAGGTCGTGATCTCCGGCGAGTGGGCCGCCATCTCCGCGGCGGTGAAGCGGCTGCCTCCGGGCACCAAGGTGAGTCGCGCTGCGGCGACACACGCCCCACTCTGACTGGTCCTCCTTCTGCATGGTTGCCTCTTTTCCACTAAAGGTGACTCGCGTCGCGGCGACGCACGCCGACCACTCCCCTGCGATGGCGCAGCTCGCGCCGGCACTCGCGGCCCGGGCGGCGGAGCTCTACCGGCGGCACAGGCCGCGTTTGGCCGAGCTGTGCCCCGTGAGGAGATTACCCGAGATTACCCGAGATTACCCGAGATTACCCGAGCTGTGCCCCGCGAGGCGTCCCACCCGCACAAGGTCGGCCTGACTCGTGACACGAGTCGCTGCAGGCCGCGCCGGCCGAGCTGCCCGTGGGTCTCGTCGGTGACGGGCGACGTGGTGAGCGAGGAGGAGGCGGCGGACCCCGCCTACTGGGCCAAGCACCTCACCGCCCCCGTCGACTACATAAGCGCCGCCCCGCGCGCTGCTGCGGTTGTTGCTCGCGAGGCCCGCGACGCAGCCTTTAGAGGACGCGAGACTAGGCGCCGTCCGCTCGCTGCTGCGCGTCTGCTCCGCGCGTGAGAAGGCGCCGCCGTCGCGCGTGAGAAGTGATGACTTAGTGCTTCACTGTTGTGTGCGCATGAGAGGTTACTCATGCTCAAGGAGTGACTCCTTGTTGTGTGGGCAAGGCGCCGACGTCGCGTTTCGAGCGCAGCCGAGCGGTGGTTGTGGTTGAGATGGGGGAGGGGATGCTCACGCGTTTCGGCGAGACCCAGCCGAGATCTAGCCGAGATCCAGCCGAGAGACAGCGGAGATCCAGCGGAGAGACAGCGGAGAGACAGCTCACTCGCTTCGGCGATCGCCCTCCTCGAGGCTAGCTCTCTCCCCCAAGACATTTCCCAGACACTTCCCTTTGGAGGGACCACCCGCGTCGAGGGCACCTCTTGCCCCCTTCACTTCCCAGACACCTCGAAGACACCGCTCGCCCCCCTGCACATTCCCTTAGGAGGGATCCGCGTCGAAGACACCTCTTCCCCCTCTGCAGGCGAGGCCATCCTGGAGAGCTGTCGCGCACACGAGTCGGAGGAGCCGCCGGAGGGCTTCGCGAGCGGACCTCTCCCAGACATGTCCACGACACGCCGCTCGCATCTCCCGCAGGAGTCGCCGGAGGGCCTCGCGAACGTTCGGTTCGCGCAGACGCTCTCAAAGGCAGCGCCGAGCCCGAATCACAAAAGAATGCGTTGAGGGAGAGCTAAGGCTGCCACGACAATCCGAAGGCGGACGCCGCCGAGTCCGCCGCCGAGTATTGCGCGCGCGTCGAGGCCCGCATCGAGGAGCTGATGGAGCCGGTGCGGCGCGAGCGGCTGACGCGCTTCCTCCTCGAGCCCGACTCGGTGGACGAGGCGGAGGTCGAGCTCGCGTGCGCCGAGCCGGTCCAGCTCCCGCCGAGCTGAGAGTCGGCGGAGAGTGGAGCTCAGGGCTGTGCTTCCAGACGAGCCTCTGCCCACCTCACGACGGCTACGCGGGCTCTAGCTGCAGGGCTGCACACTCTTTTTCTCTCCGCTCCCGCGGGTCCCCTCAGCCTCACCCGCGCGGCGCGCTCACGCACGCCCGGCGCTCAGCTCTCGCACGCGACTCGCTCGGGATTCGTTCGGCGCCGGGGTCGACCATAATTTATGTTTGAAGAAACCTCGCCTAAACTCTCACTCTCTGTCCGTCTCGCCTCTTGCCTCAGCATCTCTCTCAACTCTCTCATCCTCGGGCGTTGAAGCCTTGCACGTAGTGCCTGTTGCGCATCGCATTGACGTGCGGCGCGATGGCGTCGGCGAGAGCGGTGCGCTGCTGCTGCAGGGTCGCCATGGCGTCGGCCGGCAGGCCGAGCGTCTCAATTTGCGCCAGCAGCGCGGCCACGAGACTACTCTCGTCGTCAGCGCTGCCACCGCCCGCGGCAGCTGCTGGCGGCGTGGCGGCAGCGGGCGGCGGTGACGGCGCGGGCTTGGCGGCCGCCGGGGCCTGCGGTGCGACGACGGCCTTGCCCTGGTCGAGCTTCTTCTTGTTGATCTCTGCCTGCTTCACCAGCTTCTTCAGCACCGACTTGGACAGCCCCTCGGGCGCCGGCGTCAAGAGCGCCTTCACCTGCTCCGCGTCGCCGGCCTCGATCGCCGCGACGACCTCAGGCGGCGCGACGTACTCGTCCTGCGACCTGTGCGACGCGAGGCGGAGGGTCGGAGAGCGAGCGAATGAGGCGGCGACACGCCGCGCCGCACATGGAACCGCAGCGACAAAAGAATTTTAACCGCGGACCTAACTGATCCCATCCCTCCCTTGCGAGGTGGCATGAAGGTTGCAGCGAGAAGCGGCGAGAGACTGCGAAAAGAGATACGAGGAGGCAGACCCCCCAGGGTGGGCGACGGCTAGCGCATCACACCCTCCTCTCCTTAAAATCCCTGTGTGGTGGCGGCGTGCCGTTCTCCCATCCCTCCCTTGGGTTGTGTGTTTTCTTTCTTTCTTTCTTTATCCCTCCCTTGGGTTGTCCGTTTTCTTTCTTTCTTTCTTTTTCCTCCCTTGGGGCTGTCTGTTTTCTTTCTTTCTTTTCTTTTTCGCCCTGGGGGCGGGGTGCGCACTGTCCCTCTGTGTTCGTGTGCGTCGCCCATCTCTCCCTGGAGATGACTGCTCTATTTATTTATTACCTAACTGGGTGGAGGTACAAGTGTCCGACACGAGAGTGGACCTGAGCAACGATATGACTTGGCGACAAATGATCGGAGTTGGCGTCAGAAGAGTCGTCCTTGCGCGAGGAGAGCTCGATAAACTCGAGGGGCCAAAATATGCCGCCAGGAGGACCGAGGAGGGCAGAGTTGCGCCGAAAAAGGCGCAAGAAGCAGCGAGAGCGAGGGATCGGCAGGCGGCGGCGCCGTCGCAGGACGAGGCAGAGGAGAGCGACGCGACAGCTCGAGGAAAGAAGCGACAAGAGAGAGAGCGACGAGAGTGGGACGACCGCGAGGTGGCATGAAGCCTTGAAGGTTGCAGCGAGAATCGGCGAGGGACTGCGAAGAGAGATAGGAAGAGGCAGACGCCCAAGGGTTAGGGTGGGCGACGGCTAGCACCACACTCCTCTCCTTAAAATCCCTGTGTGGTGGCGGCGTGCCGTCCTCCCATCCCTCCCTTGGGGTGGTTTTCTTTGAAGAATAACGTGTACAGGCCAATCGGTCGTCCGCGCAACCGCGGCTTGGCTGATGTAGTCATCTTGTCCCGCTCCTACACGCCGATACCCGCAAAAGAATTTACAACTATATGGCAAAAAAAAATTTTTCAGCGCCGAAGCTCGTGCATCTCAGCTGATGGCAGGCTGATGGCGGCAGTGATGACGCTAGTGCCTTTCCTTGTGCTCTCGGTTGCCGCAATCTCGCCTCCGCGCCTGCCAGCACTGCATCGGCCGGCTCGGTGCGCCTGCACGCTCCAAGAGCGCGCCGACCAGGAAGCGGGGCCAAGCTCGCCGGCAGTGTGGCTCGCGTCGAAACGCTCGCCTCCTGACGCACTTGTGCACGGCCGGGTCCCGACCCGAGAGGTGGACAGGCAGTCCTCGGTCAAGAAGCAGCTGGAGAGGGAGCAGTCGTCGGTCAAGGAGCAGCTAGAGAGGACCTTCGCCATCAGTGACGACGCGTCATCGCTCCTCGCGGCCGAGCTCTCCTGGGCGGCCGCCGAGGAGGAAGCCGCGGCGTCCGAGGCGGCGCTGCGAGGTGAGAAGCTAGCGATCGTCCTCTCCGAAGAGACCGTCTCCCTCGGCGTCGGCGCGGCGAGGCTGCTGCTGGGCTGCGTCGCACTTGTCTACGGCTCCAACTACGCGTCGGTCAAGCTGCTCGACGAGTGGGTGGGAGCGCCGTCGCTCGGTGGACGCCAGCCCGCCTGCCCCGTCCTGACTACTCACTGCGCCATCCCTCGCTACCACCATCCTCACTGCATCCTCACCACATCCTCACCACATCCTCACCACCCCACTCTCACCACCCCACCCTCACCACCCCACCCTCGCTGCCTCCTCCAGGCGCACTCCTCCGCTTCGCGCTTTGCGGCTCCGTCCTCGCCCCGGCGCTGCTGCTCGCGGCGAAGCGGCGGCCGCGGCTGCTGAGCCTGCCGCTCGTAGCGAGCGGAGTCGAGGTCGGCGTGTGGATGGCGCTGGGGTACGTGGTGCAGGCGCCTCTCGGCTCCTCTCGGCTCCTCTCGGCTCCTCTCGGCTCCTCTCGGCGCCGACGGCTCCTCCACTCTCGGCCAATCTCGGCCAATCTCGGCCAATCTCGGCCAATCTCAGAGGCTTCCCCCCCAGAGGCTTCACCAGCCCGGCACGTGTCGCGCAGGCGGCGGCGCTGGAGACGTCGCCGGCGGGCGTGCAGGCCTCCTGCTCTCTCGCTGCCGTCCCCCTCCCCTCCCCTCCCCTCCGCTCCGCTCCCCTCCCCTCCCCTCCCCCACCTTCCCCCTTCCCCTCCCCTCCCCTCACCACCCCCTCACCCTCACCTCACCCTCATCCTCCCCTCACCCCCCCCCCCCCCCACACACCAACCCCAACCCCCGCAGGCCTTCCTCCTCTCGCTCACCGTCCTGGTCTGCCCGGCCCTTGAGACGGCGCTCGAGGCCGAGGGCGGCAGCCAATCGCTGGTGTCGCTGTGCACCAGTCTGCAGTCTCTCGCATCAGGCGCTCGAGGGGCATGTCCAGCCGCGGCGCGTGTGGGTCGCCGCCGCCC
>NW_005200951.1:68864-76046 GCF_000372725.1 Emiliania huxleyi CCMP1516 | reverse complement strand
CGTGGGCGACGCGCTGTCGCTGGCGTCGCACCGCCCGGAGGTAGTGGCGGCGTGGCTGTGGTGCGGTGTCGTGACGACGGCGGGGTGCCTGCCTCGCCACGGCGCCTGCCCACCTCCTCCCGCGCAGCCGCGCAGCAGCGAGAGTGTTGTGTAGGTGCGGCTTCGCCGAGGCGCAGGTTCTGTCCACTCTCTCCGCGAGCGACGCGATGGTCATTTTCTCGACGGAGCCGCTCTGGGCGGCCGCCTTCGCGTGGTTCGCGCTGCACGAGGAGATGAGCCCGCTGGGCTACCTCGGCGGAGGCGTCATTGTCGCCGCCTGCATTCTCTCCTCCGGAGCACTGGGCCCTTCGGACTCCGCCCGCGAGGGCGAGATTGCGATCTCCCCGTTGCCCGAGGGCGGGGCTGCGGGGATTGCGCACAGGGGGGCGCCGGAGGTGGCGCCGGATGACCGGTGGAGGAGCGAGCTCGATGACGGCGGCGCCAAGGCGCGGTGAGGCACAGTTAATACAGTACGACACTTAGGGTACCCCTAGGGTTCTGAGGGCCGGATTTTTTAAAGACCTTTTAAGAAATGAGGAGGTTTGGGGGCTCAGATTGTCATTTAAGAGATTGCAGGCACGGGGGGTCTCTCTTTTAAGACCGTTTAAGAAAATCGGCCTCACCGGCACGCGTCGCTGCGCGGAGGCTGCGTTCCGCGCCGTTTTCTCCAATACTGCCGTCATTAGGCACAAACCCGCCTCTGAAGACACATCTGTAAGTCTGGTGCACTGGCAGGAGCCATACTCGCATAGGGGACGCGTGCCAGCTGACTGTAGCCAGCTTCCCCCGGCCTCCGGCGTCTACTGGGGAGCCTCCCGGACCATCGACCTCGGGAGCTCTCCCGCAGCGTTTAAGCGTTTAAGACCGTTTAAGGAATTGGCGGCCCAGCAGCTCTTAAAACCGGCCTAGGCCGGTTTTAAGCCGTTTAAGCCGCAGGCGCCCCAGGGCCCACCCTTTTAAGCCTAGGGGTACCCTAAGGTACGACACTCGCAGGCGCTCCACCTAGAACGCCGAACTCCACCCACCACCCTCTCGTTTTGAGGGGGCATCTCCGATCTCGTCGTCGTTCACAAGCCGAAGCCCTCGTGTCTGCGTGTCCTTCCGGTCGCGTTATGAGAAGCAATTCTGAAAGAGCCGTAAAAATCTACTATGTACTTAACATTACGGCTCTCTCCATTGAACTCTATCATTGTCGATTTTGCTCATTTTGCTCTCACAGTCACAGCACACAGAGGTCAGGGAGAAGCAGCGAGAGCCGAGACATGCTGACGAGACCAGACACAAGGTGAAGGCTGAAGGCTGAAAGTGAAGCCCTCGTTCCTCGCCCGCTTCCGATCGCCTCTCACAACACAAAGTCCTTGCCCGCCTGGGGGTGCGCCCTCCCCCCGACGTGGGCCCGTAGGCCCTGGTAGGAGCCACGCTCCGCCGGGCCGCTGCACTCGCCGTTGCAAAAGGCGACGAGGCCGATGGCGTGAGTGTAGTGGGCATACAGCCCCGCAGTCACGGCGAAGACAAACGTGTACCTCATAAAGGTCGTCCAGCCGCTCGCAGGCGGCGCTACCGTCGAGCCGTCCTCGGTGCGCTCGTCATACCGATCTTCGTCGCCCGCCTGCTCGAGGGAGGCTGCGTCCGGGCTGACCGACGTGACCGTCTCGCTGCCGTCGTCGTCGTCGTAGTGCACCCTCCCCACGCCCGCGAGCGGGTCGAGGTTCATCCCCACCTCCGAGGTGCGCAACCTATTCGCACGCAAGACATCCTGAAGATGCGCTGTTCGTGCGAGGGGCGCGCCGTCCGGAGGGCGCGCAGCCTCGATGACGCGTCGCCCAGCTGAGCCTGGAGCGCCTACCTCGGCAGCACCGCCACCTCAGAGGCCTTGGCATCAGGTCAGGGCCAGAGCCAGAGCTAGCGTTCGGTTCGAGAAGCTAGGGCCGGATCGCGCGCCTCGACAACGTCGCCGGCGGACGCCTCGCCCTCGCCCTCCGCGGCGGCGACGTCGAGAGCCACCTGCAGCGATCCCTGCGTGCGCCTCGCCTCCACCACTGCCACTCGATCGGGTGGCAGCCCCAACGCATCCCGTACCTCGAGCTCGAACGCCGTAGCGATGCGGCCGCTCTGGGCCGCCACCGCCGGGTCCTCACGCGCGGAAAGGTGTCCTTTTTTTTTTAATTTGGAGGGGCAACGCAAGGGTACGGAGGGGCACCGCAAGTAGAACTCGGTTTCCTTTCTTCCTTTCCGTCAACCCCCCGCAAGGCGCAACACACACGCACGCACGCACGCACGCACGCCGGCACACACACACACACACACACACACACACACACACACACACACACACACACACACACACACACACACACAGAGAGAGAGAGAGAGAGAGAGAGAGAGAGAGAGAGAGAGAGAGAAGAGACCTGTTGGACCTTCTTTTGTACACATAGTTGGGCCTACCTAGTTACACACCGGTCAGATCCTCCGAGATTTTGCAGGAAGTGACCGGGAACGGTCTCATGGCCCGAGTTACTTTTCTAGTATTACTTCGGCGATCTAGCAACGATTGGTGTTGGAAGGGCCGGCCGGAAAGCGGGGAAAGCATGTTCGTCGGCTCGTCTCTCGATTCTCACCCGGTTTCTCATAAACGACCTCGACTTCCGCTGTCACAGCTGCGCGCTATTGGAACCGTGACAGCCCAGGAGACGCAGCACGACCGGCCCGTTCGCCGGCCCGTTCGGCCCCAAACATTTTACGATGCTGAGACAACGCAACCGACCTGCTGGGGTGCTCAAATCAGTGGCACAGAGTGTCCTGCCGGCAACTACCAACCTCTGTTGCAAAGTCCCTTCTTCGTTCACTTCTGCGCTCACTGCCAACACCACGGCATTCCTGTGCCCCTCTCGCGCATCCGCATGCTGCCCAGGCAGGCCGATATCGACAACAGGGCGTCAAACGGACCGTGGAGCACGGAGCCTAGCAGCGGTGGCCTCAGTCCACCCCCGTATCGCATCATCAACCAGACTGGTAGATGCACTGGAAAGAGGATGATTGTCTTTGCTGCGCCACTGGAGGAGTCCCACCTCTGGACTCAACAGACCAATGCGGTCGTGGAGCCTGGCCTCAGACTTCCCCCGTATCGCGTTGAGCCGCTGGAGCTGCTACCGGTGTCGCCAGAATTCATCCGGACCAGTGTTCATACTGGGATCGAATACGTCAACTTGTTCCTCTCGAAAGGGACACTATGCCCGGCCCGCGCCGCTAAAAAACTTTCGACGCTGCCGATTATTGGTGGCTCTGCTGACGCCGCAAATCCTAGCGGCGGCCCTGCGGCTGTGTCTTCGTCGGCGGTGGCGGTGGTGGCGGCGGCGGCGGCGGCGGCGGCGGTGGCGACGGCGACGGCGGAGCGTGCTGCTCCCTGCCCTTCTCGCCCCCCTCCCGATGCTACTGCTACTGCTGCTCCTCCCGCTGCCACCGCCTACCTGCACGGCGCAACTGGCCCGTCGGTTATTGGTGGCTCTGCTGACGCCGCAAATGCCACCGGCGGCCCTGCGGCTTCAGCATCGGCATCGTCGTCGTCGTCGGCGGCGGTGGCGGTGGCGACGACGGCGGCGGTGGCAGCGGCGGCGGTGGCGACGGCGACGGCGGAGCCTGCTGCTCCCTGCCCTTCTCGCCCCCCTCCCGATGCTACTGCTACTGCTGCTCCTCCCGCTGCCACCGCCTACCTGCACGGCGCAACTGGCCCGTCGGTTATTGGTGGCTCTGCTGACGCCGCAAATGCCACCGGCGGCCCTGCGGCTTCAGCGTCGGCATCGTCGTCGGCGGCGGCGGCGGTGGCGGTGGCGACGACGGCGGCGGTGGCAGCGGCGGCGGTGGCGACGGCGACGGCGGAGCCTGCTGCTCCCTGCCCTTCTCGCCCCCCTCCCGATGCTACTGCTACTGCTGCTCCTCCCGCTGCCACCGCCTACCTGCACGGCGCAACTGTGCTAAGCCGCCCTGCCTGGCCCTCATCGACTCGCTCGCTTATCGCACCGCCGGGACCGCCGAACGCAAACGCAAACGCCGACGATGTCTTTGCGGGCACCGTCCGACATCCGCCATCCTCACTGTTCCCATCAGCCGCGCACAAAGTGCTGAGACCAGTGGCTCGGCGCCCGCCCCCGATTCCGCCTACGGTTCTTGCGGAGCTCAGTTGCAGCGGCCTCCTCTTTCGAGCTCCGCGCCAGCCGCAGAAGATGGTGGGTAGGCAAGTGCTCGAGCCTCCGCCTGTCTCGGCCTCGCTAAGCCTGCCCATAGGGATAGGCTGGCCCATAGCGGCTTCCATAGGGGGTCAGCGTCATGGTCAGGGAAGCCGAGAACGGCGAGAAGAGTAAATGAATAAAAGAGAGCCGTATAGCTACGGAGGCTTTAGACACGGGGCATTTCGACTAATCACTAAAAAAGACGTGAAAAGTCTTCCGCCTTACGGTACGGGGTCCACGTCCAGAGGCGCAGAGGGACTTGGTGGGCCAGAGCCCAGAGCGCAGAGCCACAGAGGTAAATGCACGCGGGCAAGATCGAAGTTAAGGTTCACAGTAGAAAGGGATTTTTTCTTTACGAAAATCCAGTAATACGCGTGTGGGATGCTGCACGACGGATTTATATGCCCGCCACGGGCTCACAGCGCCCGCGCCTTGCGCAGCATCGGCACGAGCTCGCCGCTCGCCACCAGCCCGGCGAGGCCGCCCGCGGGCCCGCCGGTTGTGTAGCCGCCCACCCACTCGCCGCCGATGAAGACGTGCGGCAACGAACCCTGCCCATACAGCTTGCGCAGCTCGACCCGCGTGGCGGAGCCCTGGGCGGCAGTGGGGGCGCACACTGGTGGGGGGCGGCGGTGGGGGGCGTACATTGGTCTCGGGGCGATATCGGGTCATCTCCGGCAATCTAGCCTTGCCGCCGAGCGCGAACCACTCCGCTCCCAACTCGACGTTCTTGAACTGGCAGCCTAATCTCGGGCAATCTCGGGTGATATCGGGGAGCGTTTTCACGCTCGGTGTCCTTGAGCTGTCAGCCTGTCGACTCGAGGATGGCGACCACCTCGGACGAGAATGGGGAGAGGCCGTAGGTGTACACCACGACGGGCGCGGACGCAACGGTGGAGGCGATCTCTGCCCGCACCTCCTCCGGGTCGTAGCTGCCGAAGTTGGTCAGCGCGGCCTGCGGAGGTGGGAGGCGAGTATTGTGCGGGTGGGTGTGGTGAATCCGTGTGCACCACTGCCCGAGCGCCGGCGAAGTGGGAGTGTGAGCAGTGTGGCGTGGAGCCGCCTGCAAGTCCGCCTCCACAGAGAAGACGGGTCCGAGCAGCGGCATCGCCTTGCCGGCCGCAGAGATGGCGGCCGTCGGCTCGCGGACCTCGATCACAGGAGGCTCGGCGCCGGCCGGGACGATCTTGCCGACAAAGTCGCTCCACGCCTCTTGCACCGAGGCGATGGCATCGTCCGGCTTCTCGAGGTTCTACGGATGACGGCATGTGCAGGGAACAGGGTGACGGCACGCAGGCGGCACCCAGCAGCGGCAGCGGCTACACAGCACTGCTACTACTAGGTGCGTACCGGAAACGCATCCTTCAGCACTGCTACTACTAGGTGCGTACCGGAAACGCATCCTTCAGAAACTTGGGCATCATGACTGGCGGGCTGGCACGAGGGGCTTGCACGACGGCTGGCGGCGTGCCGCCGACGACGAGCGCAGAGGGCTGGAGCGCGAGGGCAAAAAGCATAGCGATTCGGAAAGTGCCTCGAACGGTAAGAAGAAAAATAGCAGAAGCTCGTTTATGCGGGAACGGGAGCGGTGGGATGGCCCGCCGCTGCACAACCCCCACGGGAGGTCGCGACAGATCATTTATGCAATAAAAAAACGCAAGACGCTCGTAACCGCGCTCGCCACCGCGCTCGCCGATACGTATACTCGTACATGTCATCTCTCGCTGCGCTGGCGCTCGCCGGCGCCGGCGCCTGCGCTCGCGCCGGCGGCGGCCGCGCCCTCGGGCCGAGGCTGCATGTGCCTCAGCCTCTCGCCGCCGGCTGCGGCGTCGGCCTACCCGAGGCGCAGCGGCACTACCTCTTCTCGGTGATGCGGCTGCGCGAGGGCGGCCGCGCGCGCCTCTTCAACGCGGACGACGGCGAGTTTGAGGCCGTCGTCGACGCCATCGGCAAGCGCGAGTGCCGCGTCTCGCTGCTGTCGCGGTTGCGGCCTCCTCCGGCGCCAGAGGAAGGCGGAGGGCCGACGCTGCTGTTCGGCGTGCTCAAGGGCGCCCGACTGCCCACGCTGGTCGAGAAGGCGACCGAGCTCGGCGCCGGAGCCCTCCAGCCGGTCCTGTGCGAGAGGTGCGCCGCCCTAGAGGGAGTACTGACGAGCGCTCGAGAGGACACGTACTCAGCTGCATCCGCTCAGCGGTATTCGCTTTGTTCGCTGTATTCGTCTCCCTTGCATGCGCGCGGTGCTCCGAGTAGCTGTGTATTCACATAGGTCCGCCGCCCTGTCTCTCCACCTCAGCTTTGAGCAGCGTCTCTTCACGCCTCCAGCTGTGAACTAGGTGCGCCGCCCGCTCTCTCAACCTCGACCGCCTCTCCGCCATCGCGACAGAGGCGCGGGCGCCGCAGCGGTGGAGCGAGCTGTGCCCCCTTCCCCTCACGCCGCCTGCGTCGAGTAGGCGGCCGAGCAGAGCGGCCGGCTGACTGTGCCGGTCCTCTCGCCGCCGCTGCGCCTCGAGGCGAGAGCATGAGAGAGAGAAAGAGAGGCAGAGAGGCAGAGGGAGAGAGGCAGAGGGAGAGGAGGCACAGAGAGAGGCAGAGAGAGAGGACTGGAGGGGGGCGTGGGTTGGCCCGAGGCTGGCCCGGTGATGCACAGGCGGCGCTCGCGGAGTGGGATGCGTCTCGACCGCTCTGGGCATGCGACGAGCGTGGCGGAGGGACGCCGCTTGCGAGGGCGGCGAGGGAGGCGGGGAGCGGCGCGCTGCGATCTGCCGGCTTGCTGGTCGGTCCGGAAGGCGCTCTCTCTCCGCTCTCGCTCTCGCTCTCGCTCTCGCTCTCGCTCTCGCTCTCGCTCTCGCTCTCGCTCTCTCGCTCTCTCGCTCTCCCTCTCCCTCTCCCTCTCCCTCTCCCTCTCCCTCTCGCTCTC
>NW_005200951.1:65512-68764 GCF_000372725.1 Emiliania huxleyi CCMP1516 | reverse complement strand
ATCAGCAGTAGCAGTAGCTTCCGGTAGGGGACGACAGAAGGCGCAGGGCAGCAGCAGGCTCTGGCGACGGCGACGGCAGAGCCGGCGGTTCCATGGCCTTCTTGGTCGCCTCCGGATGCTACTGCTACTGCTACTACTATGGCTGCCATCAACTACCTGCACGGCGCAAGTGTTTTAAGCCGCCCTGTCTGGCCCTCATCAACTTGCTGCTTATATCTATCCGACACAACAAACAAAGCGCAAACGCAAACGCCGACGATGTCTTTGCGGGCACCGTCCGACATCCGCCATCCTCACTGTTCCCATCAGCCGCGCACAAAGTGCTGAGACCAGTGGCTCGGCGCCCGCCCCCGATTCCGCCTACGGTTCTTGCGGAGCTCAGTTGCAGCGGCCTCCTCTTTCGAGCTCCGCGCCAGCCGCAGAAGATGGTGGGTAGGCAAGTGCTCGAGCCTCCGCCTGTCTCGGCCTCGCTAAGCCTGCCCATAGGGATAGGCTGGCCCATAGCGGCTTCCATAGGGGGTCAGCGTCATGGTCAGGGAAGCCGAGAACGGCGAGAAGAGTAAATGAATAAAAGAGAGCCGTATAGCTACGGAGGCTTTAGACACGGGGCATTTCGACTAATCACTAAAAAAGACGTGAAAAGTCTTCCGCCTTACGGTACGGGGTCCACGTCCAGAGGCGCAGAGGGACTTGGTGGGCCAGAGCCCAGAGCGCAGAGCCACAGAGGTAAATGCACGCGGGCAAGATCGAAGTTAAGGTTCACAGTAGAAAGGGATTTTTTCTTTACGAAAATCCAGTAATACGCGTGTGGGATGCTGCACGACGGATTTATATGCCCGCCACGGGCTCACAGCGCCCGCGCCTTGCGCAGCATCGGCACGAGCTCGCCGCTCGCCACCAGCCCGGCGAGGCCGCCCGCGGGCCCGCCGGTTGTGTAGCCGCCCACCCACTCGCCGCCGATGAAGACGTGCGGCAACGAACCCTGCCCATACAGCTTGCGCAGCTCGACCCGCGTGGCGGAGCCCTGGGCGGCAGTGGGGGCGCACACTGGTGGGGGGCGGCGGTGGGGGGCGTACATTGGTCTCGGGGCGATATCGGGTCATCTCCGGCAATCTCGCCTTGCCGCCGAGCGCGAACCACTCCGCTCCCAACTCGACGTTCTTGAACTGGCAGCCTAATCTCGGGCAATCTCGGGTGATATCGGGGAGCGTTTTCACGCTCGGTGTCCTTGAGCTGTCAGCCTGTCGACTCGAGGATGGCGACCACCTCGGACGAGAATGGGGAGAGGCCGTAGGTGTACACCACGACGGGCGCGGACGCAACGGTGGAGGCGATCTCTGCCCGCACCTCCTCCGGGTCGTAGCTGCCGAAGTTGGTCAGCGCGGCCTGCGGAGGTGGGAGGCGAGTATTGTGCGGGTGGGTGTGGTGAATCCGTGTGCACCACTGCCCGAGCGCCGGCGAAGTGGGAGTGTGAGCAGTGTGGCGTGGAGCCGCCTGCAAGTCCGCCTCCACAGAGAAGACGGGTCCGAGCAGCGGCATCGCCTTGCCGGCCGCAGAGATGGCGGCCGTCGGCTCGCGGACCTCGATCACAGGAGGCTCGGCGCCGGCCGGGACGATCTTGCCGACAAAGTCGCTCCACGCCTCTTGCACCGAGGCGATGGCATCGTCCGGCTTCTCGAGGTTCTACGGATGACGGCATGTGCAGGGAACAGGGTGACGGCACGCAGGCGGCACCCAGCAGCGGCAGCGGCTACACAGCACTGCTACTACTAGGTGCGTACCGGAAACGCATCCTTCAGCACTGCTACTACTAGGTGCGTACCGGAAACGCATCCTTCAGAAACTTGGGCATCATGACTGGCGGGCTGGCACGAGGGGCTTGCACGACGGCTGGCGGCGTGCCGCCGACGACGAGCGCAGAGGGCTGGAGCGCGAGGGCAAAAAGCATAGCGATTCGGAAAGTGCCTCGAACGGTAAGAAGAAAAATAGCAGAAGCTCGTTTATGCGGGAACGGGAGCGGTGGGATGGCCCGCCGCTGCACAACCCCCACGGGAGGTCGCGACAGATCATTTATGCAATAAAAAAACGCAAGACGCTCGTAACCGCGCTCGCCACCGCGCTCGCCGATACGTATACTCGTACATGTCATCTCTCGCTGCGCTGGCGCTCGCCGGCGCCGGCGCCTGCGCTCGCGCCGGCGGCGGCCGCGCCCTCGGGCCGAGGCTGCATGTGCCTCAGCCTCTCGCCGCCGGCTGCGGCGTCGGCCTACCCGAGGCGCAGCGGCACTACCTCTTCTCGGTGATGCGGCTGCGCGAGGGCGGCCGCGCGCGCCTCTTCAACGCGGACGACGGCGAGTTTGAGGCCGTCGTCGACGCCATCGGCAAGCGCGAGTGCCGCGTCTCGCTGCTGTCGCGGTTGCGGCCTCCTCCGGCGCCAGAGGAAGGCGGAGGGCCGACGCTGCTGTTCGGCGTGCTCAAGGGCGCCCGACTGCCCACGCTGGTCGAGAAGGCGACCGAGCTCGGCGCCGGAGCCCTCCAGCCGGTCCTGTGCGAGAGGTGCGCCGCCCTAGAGGGAGTACTGACGAGCGCTCGAGAGGACACGTACTCAGCTGCATCCGCTCAGCGGTATTCGCTTTGTTCGCTGTATTCGTCTCCCTTGCATGCGCGCGGTGCTCCGAGTAGCTGTGTATTCACATAGGTCCGCCGCCCTGTCTCTCCACCTCAGCTTTGAGCAGCGTCTCTTCACTCCTCCAGCTGTGAACTAGGTGCGCCGCCCGCTCTCTCAACCTCGACCGCCTCTCCGCCATCGCGACAGAGGCGCGGGCGCCGCAGCGGTGGAGCGAGCTGTGCCCCCTTCCCCTCACGCCGCCTGCGTCGAGTAGGCGGCCGAGCAGAGCGGCCGGCTGAGTGTGCCGGTCCTCTCGCCGCCGCTGCGCCTCGAGGCGAGAGCATGAGAGAGAGAAAGAGAGGCAGAGAGGCAGAGGGAGAGAGGCAGAGGGAGAGGAGGCACAGAGAGAGGCAGAGAGAGAGGACTGGAGGGGGGCGTGGGTTGGCCCGAGGCTGGCCCGGTGATGCACAGGCGGCGCTCGCGGAGTGGGATGCGTCTCGACCGCTCTGGGCATGCGACGAGCGTGGCGGAGGGACGCCGCTTGCGAGGGCGGCGAGGGAGGCGGGGAGCGGCGCGCTGCGATCTGCCGGCTTGCTGGTCGGTCCGGAAGGCGCTCTCTCTCCGCTCTCGCTCTCGCTCTCGCTC
>NW_005200951.1:55961-65412 GCF_000372725.1 Emiliania huxleyi CCMP1516 | reverse complement strand
GCACAGCATCAGCATCCGCCGTGGAACCCGGAGAGTGGGTCCCCAAAATCACCAAGCTGCTTCTTCGTGGCCGCCCTGAGCTCGATCAGCTTTCTCTTCGCCTGCGGGACCCAGACCTCGCTCATATGCGTCTCAAAGAGGTCATTCAGCGCGTCGAGTACACTTAGGATGCCAAGCGGCTTGCCCCGTAGCCCCGGCTCCTTTGCCTGCCACTCCTCGAACTTCGCGCGCTCTTTTTTGACAAGATCAGGCAGCGAGTAACCATCCACTTGATTCTCTTTCGGTGCTTCGCGGTTGATGACCGGAATCAGAGCCACCGGCTCGCACCCAACCTCGTTCTTGGGATCGGCCAGCCTTCGAGCGAGACTAACCAGCCCGTTGCTCTGCACCCAGAGGTCTGTCCGCGTCGTGACCACAATCGTCTTGGAAAAGGCTGGTCGGGCGACCGCATGCTCGCTGATCTCCTCGAGAGCCCTTGATCCGCGCAGAGCTGCCTCGTTGCCATTGATGACGCACAGCACGAGAGTGTTCGGATCGCGCAAGTAGCGGCGCGTGAGCTCAAGCGTCTGCTGCCGGACATCTGCGGGCATGCTGACGATGCCAGGGAGGTCAACGAGCGTCAGAGTCGGGACGTTGCACGCGCGAAATTCGATCTCGATCTCGATATCGGTGAGCACGCTCCGCCCATCATCTTGGCCGTGTACCTGCGCGATGAAACGCTCGATGATGCGCTGGATGACAGTGTGCTGGACACCATCGACCTCGAAGCGCTGCTCTGCGGGCATGCCGTTGAACATGGCGACTTGCCCGTTGGAGGTGCGCAGGCAACGAATCATGACTCGGCTCTCGTGGGGCCGGTGCATCATCTTTAACCGTATCGCCATGCGCGTACAGAAGCCCTCAGCGCGAGGAAAGAACGCTTGCATGGCGATGCGCTCCATCAAGGAGCTTTTGCCGGCACTCTCAGACCCGACAACCACGATCTGGGGGAGCAACAGGTCGTCGGCCAAGCCTCGTGGAAGTTCCTCCATCGCCTTCAAGATACGGCCGTAAGCACCGCTCCGCAACGTCGCACCGATGCTGCCCTCACCAGCGAATGCGTCCTGGCTCACAGCCTGACGGCGCAGCTCCTGATCGTATTTAGCGCGGCGAGATGGATCCTGGAGCGTGTCCCAGGCCTGCTCGATCTTCTGAAAGATCTGCGTTGCCCGCTCGTGGCTGTTTCTGTGCTTGTCCGGATGCCAGCGGACCCGCAGCTCTCTGTGCTGGGCCGCTATCTGCTCATGGGTCGCATTTGGCGGAACACCCAGCACTTCGTACGCCGTTGCTGCTGGGTTGAGGATCCGTGCAGCCTCTCGCTCCCGGTCCTGCGTGACACGCGGTAATCGCTCAGGCGGTGTGAAGCGCGCGTGTCTGGGCGGTAACGCACCGCCATGATGCATGCGCTGACTGGATGGACATGGGGGATGGACGGTCGACTTGCGGCGATGAGCATCACGCGAGACCGGAGATACACAGAAAACTAAAGAAAAGAAATTCGCCCTCCAGTGCAAGAGAAGACCTTGGTCAGTCGGCCTGCGTACACATGTGTCTAAGACAGATGCCACCCAACCGGGCCGCCGCCGCCGTGCAGAGCGGCGGCGCCGCCATTCCCGCCGCCATGCTGCGCCGCGCCAGAGACGGAGGCGGAGAGCCTCCACGGCGGGTGCGGCAGCGGCCGATCAGCGGCAGCGCTTGTCGGGTGGCACAGCCCAGGTTCAGGCGAGGCGAGCGGGTCGTGTACGTGCGTGAGGGCAGCTTCGCTGCTTCAGCCATCGTGCAGCAGGTCCATACCGACGACCCGGGCGAGATCTACTACACGATCCTGCTAAACGGCGCCGAGCGGCAGACGCCCGAAGGCAGGCTGCGACCAGAGACTGTAGAGCTGAGCTCTTCAGACGAGGACGAAGTTGTGGTGACGCGCTCCGTCAGCCGCGAGCAGCGGGACCGCGAGGCGCGCGCCAACGCCATCGACCTCGACGCGGCGGCGACGCAAGAGGCGGCCAGCCCGCGCTCCGCAGGCGGTGGCAGCCGTGGCGGTGGCAGTGGCGGCGGTGGCAGTGGCGGCAGCCGTGGAGGTGGTAGCGGCGGCAGCCGTGGCGGTGGTAGCGGCGGCGGCGGCGGCGGCGGCGGCGGCGGTAGCCGTGGCAGCGGCGGCAGCGCTTTCTCCGCTCCTCGCACAGTGAGCAGAGGAGCAGCAGCACACACGGCTGCCTCCGCCTCCGCCTCCGCCTCCGCCACCGCCTCCACCTCCGCCACCTCCGCCACCTCCGCCGCCTCCGCTGACACCGCCGCCTCGGCAGCCTCGGATGCGGCGCACGCGGTGGTGGGCTTGGGCGAGCTGCTGCACGGGGTCGACTCGCTGCTGGCGAAGGCGGCCCCGCCTTCTACGCCGCGATCCCGTCTGATTGATACATCGTTGATTGGTGGGTGAATGGCCAACTGCCTAGGCGGCCGCCTTTTGCGAGGCGCACGACGTGGACGCGGCGCCGCAGATCGTGCAGGCGAGCCTGTTCGTTCATTCATCAATCAATCAATCGAGGCCTGTCTGTCGGCCACTGTCCGTCTCACACGCTGTCGCAGCAAGAATGCGGCTCCACACGCGCACACACGCGGCGCGCGATCGGCTCGGGGAAGCCGCCCACACGAGGCGTCGCCGTCACCGGGCCCGAAACTGCTAGACACACACTCAGAGCAGCTCGTGAGGTGGCGCGCTTGCAGCAGGCGAGGCTGCAGGAGCGCTTCTTGGCAGCGTGCAGCGTGGTGCGGGGCGGCGCCAAGGACATCATCTTGCGCGAGAACTTGCGCGCGCTCGAGGCGCGCTACGCGCAGCCGGGCTGATACGTGTACGCTTGGGTTCATCCATCTCCATGCAACCGGCGCTGCCGAGCATCCAGCATCGCGGTCCGGGCGTGTCGCATGCTGCCTGACGCGTGACGCGGCCATGCGGTTTGTCGCCCCGGTGCTCCTGATACGTAATACAGTGAGAGTGCGTACCGTATTTACGAGTGGGCCCCCAACCCCCACGTAGTTTGCCTTTGAAAAATGGACAGAGATCGCAGAGTTGAAAAATGGACAGCGCGAGGCGCGAGACCAATCATTTCTTTAGTTTACTGTTTTAATGTCAGAGTGCGTGTTGATCCCAGATCGCACGGGCGGGGACGCTGGCAGCTGTTCACTTACACTTTTTTACCAGTCTAGAAGGTTCCGTTTTTATTTTTTAAAGTGTTGATCCCATGTGTCGGGCATGCATCATGCAACTCGTTCGGCGACCGATACGCGATAGCTTCAGGCGTCGAATTGCGCCAAGTGGCTTCGCTCTCATGCGCGATGGCAGCAGACGCACGGAGCAGTGGGCTCAAAACGGACGAGAGTTGGCCATTAGGCCACGCATAACCTCCCCTTGCTTGTCCACGTCCGTGAGCTCATTCACCGTGCAGGCCTGCAGCCCGTTGAAGATGCCGCACACGTAGGGTGTCAGCACTGGCCTCCTGTTCGGGTCCTTCCATGCGCCACGCCTGAGCCACTTCACGCGCCGGACTCCGATCGGCCCCATCGAGCCTGGGTAGTCACGCTCCTCCGACTTCACGAACTCCTCAGACAGCCACTCGTGAGTGTCGGTCGTGAGCACGCCCAGCGGGGGGCGGTCGCGTGTGATGACCAGGTCGACATTGCCATGCCAGTGAGCATTTTCACGTACGGTGCTGTCATCTTCGGAGCCAACTCGCGCGGCGTTGCGAGGAGTGCTGCTCACACACAAATCCTTCGACTTCTAGGATTGAGAGCGAGGCTGCTCTCAATCCTAGCGGTCTACAAAAGAAGGTTCACCGTCAGAAAGAAAGAAAGAAAACAGACAGCCCCAGGGAGGGACTTCCGATATAAATTCTTTTTTGCGGCCGACTGCAACTTCGAATAAAAAGAAAGAAAGAAAACAGACACGCCAAACGAGGGATGGGACGAGGACAGGGTCCCCACCTGCACGAGGCACGAGCAACTTCGAATATCGCGCCAATATCGCCCGGTAGCAATTCTTTTTTGGGGCCGACTGCGGGGGGGCAAACATCACAGCCTGGGGCCCCCCGGCATGCGGCATGCGGCATGCCGCTTGGCACTCCCGCTCCTCCTCGCTGGGCTGCTTGGGGGGGCGGGGCCGCGCGCGGCACTCGCGCGGAAGCGGGGGGAAGCGTCCGTCCCGCAGCGCGCGCCCGACCTCGCGGATCAGCCTCCGTCGGACTCGCTCTCTCTCCGGTTTGAGGGGACGGACTTTGAGGTGAGCCGACACTTCTGCGGCACCTCCGAGACGCTGCGCGACGCTCTCGGCCTGCTGCCAGCGCGGCCCTAGCAGCACACCCTTCAATCGCTTCCCTCCTCGCCGCCGCCACCGCCTCCTCCCCTGCCCGCCCGCCGCCTGCAGTTTGGAAAGCGGCCGCTGTGTGAGGCGGTGTTTGCGCGGACGGAGATGCTCAACGCGGGGAGCGTCGACCTCGAGGTCCTCTCCGTCTCCACCGACAACGTCCACTTCCACGGCCCTCAATTCAAGCCGATCACCCTCTCGCCTGGAGCGCGCGTCAACATCTCCGTCCTCTTCCTCCCTCGGCTGCTGGGGCCGGTGAACAGCACGATGCGCGTCTCCACGTCGACCGGCGTCTACGTCCGCACCATGACTGGCCACGGCGTCGAGTCCCCGTACCGCGTCGCTCCACTCCTCGGGGTGAGCGCACTTGCCTCGCAGCACTTTCGCTCGCAGTGCCGCAGTTTCTCGTCCTGCAGTGCCACACAGACTGCTCCTGCTGACGCCCGCACGGGGCGTACCGCTGCGGCCTCGCACGGAAGGAGGGAAGGAGGGGGCACACAGGAGGAGGGAGGGTGGTGGCATGAGGGTGATCTGTGCCGTCCCACATCACACACACACACACACACACACACCTGGTCCTCGCTGCCGCACACCCGCTCTCGCCGCGCCGCCACCGCAACCACACCCCGCGGCCCTGCAGCCTCCGCCTGCTGCGCCGCAGGTCCGTGTGCCCGTCGAGGCGTCCTTCCGCCCTCCGATCCGAATTTTCAACCCGCACGTGGCAGAGCACCTCGCCGTCAAGGAGATCTACACCTCCGAGTCCTTCATGCACCTCGCCATGCCGGACGGCGACGACGGGCAGCGCCGCAACTCGCCCGACACCGCCGCGCCTGCGCCCCTCCCTGCTGACGCCCTCCCCCCCCGGCCCCCTGTTTCCCAGGCACTTCTCGCCCGACGCGCAGAAGCGGTGGCGCGTCCCGCCGGGCGAGGCTCGCGAGATGAGCCGAGATGAGCCGAGATGAGCCGAGAGGAGCCGAGAGGAGCCGAGAGGAGCCGAGAGGAGCCGAGAGGAGCCGAGAGGAGCCGAGAGGAGCCGAGAGGAGCCGAGAGGAGCCGAGAGGAGCCGAGAGGAGCCGAGAGGAGCCGAGAGGAGCCGAGAGGAGCCGAGAGGAGCCGAGAGGAGCCGAGAGGAGCCGAGAGGAGCCGAGAGGAGCCGAGAGGAGCCGAGAGGAGCCGAGAGGAGCGCCCCGCCGGGCGAGGCTCGCGCTCCCCCCAGCCTCCGCCCGAAGCATGGGTGGAGTGACGGTTGGAGGTCGACCTCAGGCGCGGGTCCCCACATCTCCCCCACATCTCCCCCACATCTCCCCCACATCTCCCCCATATCTCCCCCACATCTCCCCCTATCTCGTCCATATCTCCCCCCTATCTCCCCCACATCTCGTCCTCAGGCGCGCGTCCTCGCCCGCGTCGTGTTCCGCGCCTCCTCCTCCGGCAGCCGCACTGGAGGGGCACGTGCGCACGCTCTTCCCTACGCCGCCTCGGAGCCGCCTCGGAGCCCTCCCCCTGTAGGCACGTACTGGGGGTACGTGCACGTGCGGTCCGAAAAGGCGCGCGACCGCACGCCCCCGACCTGCACACGCCCCGACCAGACGCCTGGCGCTGCCCAGGCGCTGCCCAGGGAGGGGCGAGGCTGAGCAGCAGCGGCCTGTGCCTGCAGGTCGCCCTCACGATCCCGATGGAGGTGGTTGTCGCGCGCGGCGGACTGCACCACGAGCGGCGAGAGCTCTCCTTCGGCACTCTCACTTCGCGCTCCTCGCCCGCCACTCTGCCGGTGACGGTGACGTCATACACCGAGGCGCGTCGAGAGGACCCGAGATTGCCCGAGATTGCACCGCGGCGCCCCTCGTCCTGTGCAGCAATCTCCGTGCAGCTCGAGCCGTATCTCGGCCACATCTCCGGCTCCCCCTCCCCCTCTCCTCCCCGGCCACTCAGGCGCCGCTCGTCGTCTCAAAGATCTTCGTCAAGCTCGAGAAGGGCGTGGAGGGCACCGAGCTCTTCCTCTCGGACGACAGCGGGATGGGTCGGGTCTTGCACCCTTCCATACCGCGCACCATCGCCACGATCCAGTGCGCGACAGCCGAGATCGCGCGAGATCGAGATTGCGCGAGATCGCACCGCCGCCACCGCCCAGTGAGGCGAGGGCGGCGTCCTCCTCCCCCAACGACGGGACACGAGTTGGGGGGCATGCGTTTGCTCGTTAGGGGCATGGGTTGGCTGGTTAGGTGCATTCCCGGCGGCGAGGGCGACTTTGTCGGCACCGTCTCCATCACCACCAATGCAACCGGCGGACGCGCGCGCCTCCCGACTCACCTGCCGTTGACAACGGATGACCAGTGATGAGCGGCACACCCTCTTCCTTCGCCAGGCGCGCGTCGTCCGCTCGACGTGACCATCGCCGGTACCGCACACTTCGGCACCCTCCGCGCCTCCTTTGACGCGCCCCCCATCCGCTCGTCGGACGGCGAGAAGAGGGAGCCCGCCGTCTTCCTCGCGGGGAGGAGCGACGGGGGAGTCCTCCTCCGCCGCCGAGGTGTGGACGGCGTCTCTTCACAGCTGCGGCTGTGAACAGGAGCGACGAGCGCGTCCTCTCCCTCACCCACTCCTTCTCCAGCCCGGTTCGGCTGCAGCACGCCGAGGTCTCGGACCCGTCCTTGACATGTCCACGACACGTCCATGACATGCACATGTGCATGTCCACGACACCCGTCCTCTTTGACAGGTCTCCGACCCGTCCTTCCGCGTCAAAGAGCTGCAGGAGGGCCTCGTGGTGCGGCCGGGCATGCCCACGACACGTCCATGACACGTCCACGACACGTCCCCGCAGGAGGACATCGTTGTGCAGCCGGGGTGGGCGCTCGAGAACGCGCTCTCGCTCGTCTTTGCGCCGAACGCCACCGCCACAAACTACGCCGCCGCGCTGCTGCTCGTCACAAACGTGACGTGCACCGCCCGCGTCCCTCCCCCGCGCCGCTCGTGGCGGCGGAGGCCAACCCGCATCAACCCGCACCGCCAACTCGTGACGTGACAGGTGACGTCCACCAGCGTGCCGCTCGTGGTGACGGAGGGGAGGCTGCGCCACCTGGTCCACGCCTCCAAGCCAGACCCCGTCCTCTTCTCGCTCAATCCGCCCGCCCCAGCGGAGGGGGAGGCGCAAGAGCTGCCCGACGCGGGGATGGGAGGGCCGATCGACTTCGAGCGGCTCGGCCTCGGCTCCTCGCGCGTGCGCCACCTGCAGCTCGTCAACCCGACGCCCGTCTCCGTCTCCCTCCGCGGCTGCTTCCTCCGCGGCTTCGGCGCGGGCGCCGCCCGTGCGCCGCTCTGCGACCGGCCACTTTTCTAGGGACGGGTCAGCGCACTGCGTTAGGCACCGCCGCCGTCCGCGTGGTGCTCGACGACGTCCGCGACCAGCACGGCACGCCTCCGGTGGCGCTGCACGGCTCCGTCGTCCTCGGGGCCGGCTTGGAGGGCGGGAGCGCGCTGCGCCCGTCTGCCGGCGCGGAGCAGCCCTCGCCTGGCGGCTCCTCCTCCCTCGGATCCGCGGGAGGGCCGGTGCCGCTGCTGCTGCTCGAGCCAGGCTCGAGCGCGTTCCTGCGCGTCGAGGTCAGCGCGTCGCCGTGGCACGAGGAGGCGGTGAGGCGCGCGTGAATACACCGCGGTAAGTGTGAGCAGGTCAACACGTCGCTCTCGACGGTCGCCGAGAGGAAGGAGGGCAGCCTCGAGCTCCACACAAACTACGAGAAGCTCCTCCTCCCTCTCTCGTACGAGACGGTCCAAGGGAACCTCTCCTTCGTGCCCGCCGTCGTCCGCGTCGGCCTCGCCTTCCCTGGCGTCGTGGTGCGCAAGCTGCTCACGGCGCAGTCCTTCTACACGCAGCCCGTCACCGTCGCGGCCATCACTTCGCCCGACCCGCGTTTCGTCATCCGCTCGCTCAACGTGTCGGTGCCGCCGGGCGGGCGGGCAAAGGTTGGGGCGCCGAGCCCCGGCCCTGCTCTCAAGTTCAGCGCGCGCTCTAACTAGCAAGGGCTCGTGCACAGGTTGGAGAGCTGATCTTTGACCCCACCCTCGGCGGAGACGGTGTTCACCGGCTCACCTCCGGGCCGCCCTCCCTGAACGCGCGGCTGACGCGCCGGTACGAGGAGTGGAGCGAGTCGCCGGTGCACATGCCGCTCGAGGCGGCCGAGTTGGAGGCGCTGCGGAACCGGCGGCAGCAGTGGGCTCTTCTCAAGGCGCGTGCCGGCACCGACCTGCACCAGCGGCTCCACGTGGAGACGGACCTCGCCCCCGCCAGCCTCACGGCCCGCGCGACGGTCGCGTGGCCCCAGATCGTCGCGTCGCCCGTGCTAGCGTGCGGCGCTGTCCACGTCGGCTCCTCTTCGACTTGCTCCATCGACGTGCGCAACCGCGCGGCGTCGCCCGTGTGGGTGGAGCTGCTGCTGCCGACGGAGGAGCAGGCGGAGCAGGCGGAGGCGGAGCAGGAGGAGTGGGTACTCAAGCGCGGCCATAGGGACTCCGTGCAGGCGATCAAGGTTGCCTCGGCGCACCACGCGGCCTTCGGGCTGCCCAAGAGGCCGGCGGACAAGTGGCAGGACAGCTGGCCGCTCGGCAGGACGCCCCAGGAGGCGCCGCCAAAGCTGCACCTCATCCCTCCCGGCGGCGAGGCGCGCATCGGCTCGATCCGGTTCTCGCCCACCCGGCTTGGCGCCGTCCGGTCGACGGTCTACCTCCGCTCGAACCTGACTTGGCTCGACGAGGTTCTCATCGTCGGCGACGGCGGAGGCGGCCGGCTGGCGGTGCTCTCCGAGGCGTCCGCCGCAAAGGCCGAGCGCGGCGATCCAATCGGCACGGCGGAGGATGACGAGGGCGTGCTGCGCGTGACGCTTTCGTCCGAGGAGCTTGCCGGGGCCGAGAGCAAGCTGCAGGCCCTCGCCGCGAGCGGTGAGTCGACGACGCCGCTGCCGCACGTCTTTGTCAAGTCCTTCACGCTGACCAACCGCGGCAACCTCAACCTGCGCGTCGACTGGATGTCTGTCCAGCCCGCGGGCAGCCCGGCGCGGCAGG
>NW_005200951.1:34124-54615 GCF_000372725.1 Emiliania huxleyi CCMP1516 | reverse complement strand
GCGCTCGGCGACGAATGTGCAGTGAGCAGTGATGGTGATGAATTCCTGATAGGTGGCGGTCGGCGCGGCGCTCAAGGGGATGGACGGCGACGACGAGGACGAGGGGTGGGCGCTGCCGCCGTCGCTGAGCGAGGCGCGAGCGGCTTCGCCCTTCCGCCGCTCGGGTCTCCCGCGGGACGGCGTCTGGTCCACGGCTCAGTGGTGCGGTGTGTGAGGAGTAGGAGTGCGAGTGGTCGTCTCCCATCTCGTCCCCGGGCGGAGGCACCACCACCCGCGGTTCCTCCGGCCCCTTCCGCCGCCCGCCCACGCCGCCCCTGCAGGCGGGCCTCACACCCTCCCCGCCGCCGCGTAGGCTCGTCTGGGTTCTTCGACTTGGGCGGCTCCCAAAAGCTGCAGCAGCAAATCGAGGAGGAGCGGCTGCGCCACGGCGCGGCGGGCGCGGCGCGCGAAGGGCAGGCGGCGGCGGCAGCCGCGGCGGCGGTGCCCAAGGCGAGTATACACGCACTTCGACGCCCCCCCCCCCCCCCCCTCACCGTTGCCGCTGCACCCAACGCGCGCGGGGCGGCGGTTGGTCCCTCACGCTCTGGCCACCTGCGGCGGCTGCAGGTCGGGCTCGAGTCGCTGCTGCCCGCCGAGCTGCGGGACGACAACTCGTCGGGCGAGGGTCGCACTTCCCTCGGAGCAATCGGCTCGGCCGGCGGCTGGACACCCCTCAACCTGCCGTCGCTGCCGCCGGTCAGCGGCGATTCGGGTGCAAGCCCAGACCCGCGCCTTGCCGCCGTCTCACTGCCTGCCTCTCCGTCCTCTATCCGCACCCCACACCCTATCCCTAACCTCCCCCCCCTTCCCCTCCTCCCCTCCCTCCGCAGCCCCGTGGGCCGCCGACGCGGCGCCCGGCGGCGGCCCTCGCCTCTCCGCCTCTGCGGAGTTCACCGCCTCGCACCTCGCCGGCCTCTTTGGCTCTCTGCCAGACCTCATGCTGCCGAGCGGCACCGTGGGCGGCAGCGGGCTCGGCCAGCCAAGCCCAACCTCGGGGGTGCGAGATCACCCGAGATCACACGAGGTCACCCGAGGTCACCCGAGGTCACCCAGCCCCACCTTGGGGATGAAGGACACGCGACCGCCCGAGATGAATCACACAGATGCAGCACAGAGATGCAGCAGGGATGTGGCCCGCCGTTCCCCGCCCATCGCCCTTCTCCCCCCCCCCCCCTCACTCACCTCTCCTCCGCCTCCCCGCCAGGCGCGCGTGGTCTCGAACGCCACCCTCTTCTCCGGCACCCACGCCGACCCGCACAACATCTGGGGCGCCGCTCCCTCCTCGATCCCCGTCTCGCCGCCGCACGAGCCGACGCCAGCGGCGGTCGCGGGCGACGAGCGGCGAAAGAACTAGGCGCGGGGGGCGGCAGCGACGCGACGCGGGCCGAGCCGCGATCGAGTGTGTCATTAGCCACCATTCCGTATGCGCGCGCAGCGGCCGCCCGAGGCACCCCGAATCCTGCGTTTGAGTTTTGTGAGCTTGCTTGATGTTGTGACGATGCGCTTTTTCGGTGACCGCGCGCGCTGTGTATTTTGTAAAAACGGACAACTAGTACAGTATTGTGCACGGCAGATGAAAAAGCGGAGGGCCACGCGAGACACACGGGGATCTCGGGTCGTGCACGACCATCGCATGAGACCGGCATGATAGAGCTCAGTCGGCTTTACGGCTTTAGACCATAGTCACTCTCTGAGATGGGTGTATATTGTGTGGGGTGATCGAACCGGAACGTATTCTCTCTCTACTCTCTCTCGATCGGTGTACAGAGAGACCCATACAGCGCCTCTTGGCTAGCTATAGCGTCGGGGCGCACATGCTCATGCATCCCGATGCTACAACTACACATACACTCGTTCATTGTACATGCCTCTCGCTGCACTCGAGCCATCACTCCTGGCCAAAGCTCGGGTCCGCCTCGAACGAGTCGAGCGCCACTAGCAGCTTTTCCAGCAGCTCGGCCTGGCTGCTGTACGCCGGCAAGTCGAGCTCGTGCGTGCATGTGTGCGGCTCGGGCAGGGGCACGCCCGGCTTGTCGAGGAAGTTGAAGCTCACCTTGCGCGAGAGCCCGTTGACAGGCAGCGCGTTGAGGCCCGTGCAGAAGCGCAGCAGCAGCCGCCGCCGCCGCACGTCCAAGCGCGCGTCGGGCCCTCGGCGATGGCTGCGCGCAAGTGCTCGACCGCCGCCGCGCACTCGGCCGGCGGCTCCCCCCACTCGAAGCAGTCGAGCATCTCCTCCGCGCGGGGTCTGCCGGCTGAGTCGTGAGAAAAATCTCGCAAGTTTTGTGCTCAAGCGTGGCCGTGGGTAAACGTAAAGCCGTACTCTACTCTCGTAATGACAAGAGAGAGAGATTTTTACCAAATGTGAAATGATTCGTGTTAGATTTTTGGTTTGGGTATAAGGCGTCAGCTCACGTAGGGCGTGAAGGGCCTCTCCCAGTTCATCGGGTCTAGCACGAGGAGAGGAACCTCATCCGCGGTCAAATGGTACTCGGCGAGAAACGCCCGGTGCGCGCGGACGACATCAATCACCACGCCGCGATCGAGGTCGTCAGTCACCTCGCCTTCATACTCCCCTCCCCTCCCTCTGAGGAGGAAGAAGGCGCTGACCGCGTGGGGCAGCTGCTCGTTGAGCTTGCGCGCATTCAGGACTAGCTCGTTGTAGCCCGAGTGGAACGCGGGCGCCGTGTAGGGCGCGCCGTGCCCTCTGTGCGTCTCGAGGACAAGCTTGAGGTCGGCCGGTCCCCACGCCTGAGGCGGGTAGCCGGCGAAGCCACAAAGCCCAACGTTGGGGACCTGCATCTGTGCGCGATCGCAAAACGTGCGAGTGCAGCCGGGCCGCCTCGCATCGTCGGACGTATATGACGCGCCGTCGATGCCAAACAGGCATTCGAGAGTAACGTGCGCCCCGTCGAGGACGAGGCCGCCACGGTTTCCAAAGGGAAGCGGTATACCGACCCGATCCGGGCGGATTTTGAGCCCCTGGTACACGGCCATCGCAGAGACGCGTCCCGACATCTCTCTCCCGAGGGTGGTGCACTTCTCGACGCACATTTTATACGGCCGCATCTCGTCGTTCGCCTCGAGGCCGTCCCACTGATGGAGCAGAATTCCAACCTCTGTCAGCTTGTCGCTCGGCCCGCCGGACCGGAAGCGCTGATTGATGGCGCGCACCGCTTCACTGTCTGGCGGAAAGGGCGGCAGGGGCGGCGAGGGCGGCGAGGCGAGCACATACACGTACAGATCAAATCGCCTGTCCGTCCGACACCGGCCGACCTGGACGTCGCCCTTGCGATAGCACTGACCTTGATTTGAAAAGAGTAGCCCCTCACAAAGAAGCGTCGCCACGCACAGACTCTTGCATTCCTCGAGGCTCGCAACACCGGGGGCTGGTGTTGGGTCCAGGTCGATGATTGCGCCATTGCCATCCCAAAAGCAATTTTTGCCCGCATGTCGCGTCCAAATCTGCGGCGGCTGAAACGGAGGCGGTGGCGGTGGCGATGGCAATGGTGGCGGTGAAGCAGGGGGCGGCGGCGAGCTCGGAGGTGATGGGCAGAGGACACCTTCGCCGCTGCTCAGCTTGCACCTTCCAGCTGCGTAGGTGCATCGCCTGCTGAGCGTTCCAGAGCTGCTAGGTGAGTCGACAAATGCGAGATGACAGGCGGTGGCGTTCCCGTCCAGATGGTAGCACCACCGAGGCGGGGACAGAGCGGACAGACTTTTGCCGGGATACCCGCACGGCGGCGTTGGCGGTGATGGCGGCGGCAGCGGCGGCGCCAAGGGCACCGGCATCGTGTCCGCCTGCTGCTGGTCCACGGCGGGCGCTGCGCTGGCGCCGGACGCCGCCCAGGAAACCAGTTTCAGTGGCACCACCACTAGCAGCAGCAGCACCGCCAGTGCTGCCAGGCGCAGGCGGCACAGCACTGCATGCGCTGGTGGCAGGGCGCGATCACCAACGAGTTTGCCTTCCTCGATCGCGACATCAAGATCGTCTGCCTCTTCCTCGGCGACCTCAATAACACCCCCGTCGGGGTCTGCGACGCGCGCGTATGCCTTCTTCTTCTTCTTCTTCCTGCGTGGTGGGGGGCACATCACGAGAACCGAGCGTCGCAAGCATCACGAACCGAGCGTCGCACAAGAGCCGCGGCGGGCGCTCGCGCCGAGAGTTGGAGCTCTCAGCACGAAAAGATTTTACAACAAAAGAATTTTAAAACGCTGTGGTGCACGAAAAGAATTTTACAACTTCTCACTGGGCACGGGACTGGCGAAACGGAACATGCCGACAAGGGACAACGGGGCGCCCAGGATCATCCACTCACAGCTCCTGCATCTGCATAACATTTCATACTACGGCAATTTGCAGCTAGAGGGCGAACTAGGCCCCTCGTGGGCCCGGACGGAGAGACAAGAGGGGGCAACACACACACAGGGTACGCCACATTGGTCTCATTGCTCTCTCCACAAGAGAGAAAGTCAGAGACATATCCGGGCGTGCCCCCCTTGGCCTTGCGTCTCGAGTTCAGGACTGTCCCTCTACACACGCAGAGCGAGAGGTCGCCGCACGAGCATAGCGCAAACACCAGCACGAGCCTCTCTGGCGGCACACGCGATGTTCGACGATCGCTCTACAATTAGTCTCGCTGCGCGTTCGCGCGGCGGCGGTCGCAAGTCGTGGCACCGCTGCCCTCAGGCGCTCAGGCGAGTCGCGTCGGCGCCCGCAGCGGTCGGCGCCAGCTTGTCTATCCAGGGAGAGTTCCGAGAAGGTTCCGAGACGGTTCCGAGAAGGAGTGCTGCGACTCCGGCGCCAGCGCTGCCTCCCGTCGGCTGCGGCGCCTCCTCGTCCCCCCACACGAGCTTGCGCCTGGGAGAGGCGCAGGCGTGTCACGCAGCCTTCTCGGAACCTTCTCGGAACTCGCCCTGGGAGAGGCGCAATCGTGTCACGCTGACGAAAGCGCTAGCACTGTGGAGAAGGTGAGCCGAGGGGCAGTCGTCTCACGCTAGCGCTGTGTGGAGAGTGGGCGAGAGAAAGCGAGGGGACAGCCGAGGGGGGGGATGGGTAAAGAAAAGGGGGTGTATGGAGGGGGTACGGAAGGGGGGGGGGGGTCACCGCATCGACCCGCGCTTCTTCTCCTCCGCCGCCTTCTCGCTCGACTTGAGCGCCTGCTGCCGCTTCGCCTAATCAATGATCACTAATTGATGATGAATTGCGCTTCGCCTGTACGCAGCACACGCGCAGCACAGGCGAGATAAACACGCCCGAGGGCATGTCCGGAGCTGTCCTCTCTCTCTCTCTCTCGCCGCCGCAACCAGCTGTGTCTCGTCTAGACCTCGTCTGCATCTCGGCTGCATCTCGGCTGCACATCTCCGCTAGATCTCGCCTCCGCAACCAGCGGCGCCAGCTGCCCGCGCGGAGGGGAGAGCTGAGCCAGCGCGACGAGCTGCCCGCGGGGAGGCCGGCCGGCGGGCTGGCAGACGGACAGGTCGAGCACCGCGTCCGCAACCTGCTCTCATCATTGGTCCCTTATGAATGAACGAAGATCGGGAGGGGTGGGGGGGTGGGGAGGGGGGGGGGGGGGTGAGTGTCTTCCGTGCCGCGCCTTGCTCGGGGAGGAGGAGTAGACCTCGTCCGTCACCTGCCATCATCTCAATGAGAACAACTCACACGCTAACGACTCAATTGATTGGAGTCGCTTTCGCCCGTCACCTTGATGCCCTCGCGGTCCAGCTGCTCCAGCAGCCAGTCGGGCACCTGGCCAGAGAGCGGGCGGGGAACGCGGGGGCGTTCCATCACCGGGGGATTGCTGGACACGTGTCTCACCCTCGGTCTCTCATCTCGAGTCATCTCTCGGGTCCTCTCGGGCCATCTCGGGTCACCGGGATGGGCGCCCCCTCGCTGGACACGTCGCCCTCCCCGTGCGAGAAGAAGCAGGCCGGACCCATCTTGCAGCTGCCCGGGGTCTGGATGTGCCTGAAGCACACCAACGACACCTCACTTGATCGACGGACTCGTCCCCTTGCGGAGCTGCCGCGGGGTCTGGACGAGCCAGCGGCGGCACGGCTTGGTCTTGTACAGCTTCGCCTGCGCAGGGCAGAGAGGGGCACCTCGCTCCAGACATGGACTCCTTCTCTCTTCAAGACCTCAGCCACGCACTAGTCCTTCATTACGCGGCCACACTACACTAGCCTTCGAACCTGCAGCACGGGCACCTCGCGCAACTTCTTCGGGCGGCGGCGCGGCCGCGCCACCGTCACCGCGCCGTCGCCGCCGTCCGCCGCCGCCGCCGCCTCGCTCTTTGGCGGCGGGCTGGCGTGCCCTCGGGCGGCGCCTATAATCAGTAATGAGCCATTCCGTTAATAAGAAACTAAGGGCCGCGGGCTGGCGTGCCCTCGGGCGGCGCCTAATCAGTAATGAGCCATTCCGTTAATAAGAAACTAAGGGCCGCGGGCTGGCGTGCCCTCGGGCGGCGCCTAATCAGTAATGAGCCATTCCGTTAATAAGAAACTAAGGGCCGCGGGCTGGCGTGCCCTCGGGCGGCGCCTAATCAGTAATGAGCCATTCCGTTAATAAGAAACTAAGGGCCGCGGGCTGGCGTGCCCTCGGGCGGCGCCTTTGTACGTCTCCCCGCCGCCGGCGGGGGGCGAGTCTCCTCCGCTGATGATCGGCGGCACCGCCGGCATCCACCCTCCGCGCGGCGTGGCGGTCTGCTGCTGCTGCTGCTGCTGCTGCTGCTGCTGCTGCTGCTGCTGCTGCTGCTGCTGCTGCTGCTGCTGCTGCTGCTGCTGCTGCTGCTGCTGCTGCTGCTGCTGCTGCTGCTGCTGCTGCTGCTGCTGCTGCTGCTGCTGCTGCGCATACTGCAGCAGGCGCTGCTGCTGCGCAGCAAACTGCTGCTGCATCGCTTGCCTCGCGAAGCGGTCGCTCGCCTTCTGCTGCTCTTTTCTCGTCGGCGGCCTGGGCCTGCTCGGCTGCCTCGCCACCCCCAGAGGCGAGGACGGCGCCTACAGGAAGGTTCCAGGAAAGGACTTGAGCACGGCCGCCTCATCTCGGCTTATCTCGGCTACATCTCGGCTGCTTCTCGACCAGATCTCGGCTATATCTCGGCTGCATCTCGGCTAGATCTCGCCCCCTTGCCGCCGACGGGCCCGCGCGGCGACCGGAGGTAGCTGGCGTGGTGGCCGAGGGAACTCGCGGGCAGCGGCGGAGGAGGCGGCGCCTGCAGCACCGCAATGCGGTTAAAGGAGGTGTTGGGTGCGGTGCGGGCCAGGGCTTCTCTACCACACTCGAGGCACGGCCGAGACGCGCGTGTGTTGCATGAGCCGCGGCATGCAAGGCCTCTGTACAGTGTGTGCTGCGCCGGGGGGGCAGCAGGCGGCGGCGCCTGCGACATGCGCCACGCGCGCTCGTTCTCGCGCACCCACGAGGCCGCGAGGATGTGCTCCTACTCGCCCCACCAACGGCTCATTGATTCACTCCCTCGTATCGTCGTACTCTCCCGAGGCCGCGAGAGGAGAGGGGGGCGCGCTCCTCCTCGCTGCGGCGGGCAGACGCCTCGGGCGAGATCGGCCACTGCGCGGGCGGCTCGGGGGCAGGGAGGAGCTGCTCCATGGCCGGAGCCACCTGCGAATCGTGGACGGGTGGTCATGCGGCGGGCAGTGGACTCCTCAATCTCACTCGCTCGCTCCTTCACCTGCCACTCGTGCGGCGGGTAGTCGTGCTGCGGCGGGTAGTCGTACTGCGGGTAGTCGGCGTAGAAGGGAGGGGGGCAGAGCATGGGGGAGGCGAGCGGGGAGAGCAACGGGGACAGGAGATGCGCCGGGACGAGTGGCGAGCCGCACGGGCCGAGCATCGGAGAGCCGGGCCCTATAGGCGAAGGTTCCGAGAAGGTTCCGAGAAGGTTCTCGTCGCCGAGAGGCCCCTGGCCCCTCAGCCGTTGCTCGCCGAGCATCGGAGAGCCGGGCAGGCAGGCGCCGGGCGAGCCGGGCGGAGCGTGCATGTCTTGGAGCGGCACCCCTACATCAGCCACCGGGCGACACGTCTCACCGGGCGTGCGCACGCACCCTTCGCAAGGCGGCCGAGGCGAGTGTACGCGCCCATCGGCATGGCGAGAGGAGAGAGGCCGAGGGGCGGGAGCGGCGGGCCCGCGACGGGCGGCGGCGGGTAGCCGCCCGGCAGCGTCGACGGAGGCGGGCCTTGAGGGAGCGGGGGCAGCCGCGCGTACACAAACTCCGGCGCCGAGGAGCGGAGAGGCGTAGACGGCTTCGCATCGGCGCACTCATCGGCGGCCGGCGCCGGCGGCGCGGTCACCGACGGCGTGGTTAAGAGCCGAATCCGCTCGCCGTTGGCGCAGGAGGCGAGATCGGTGAGCGGTTCTCCGCTCGACGCGAACGCCGCGTCGTGGACCGTCGACCCGAGCAGGGCTGCTGCTGCAGAGAGCAGAGCGTCGAGCGAATCGGGCGGCTCGACCGGCGCGGTGCGGCCGGTGGAGTCGCAGCGGAGAGACACGACGTCGGCGTCGGTGTGGGCGGTGGCGGTCGTGCGCTCGATGACGGCCGTGCACCCGACGTCGCAGGCGTCGCCGCCGCGGCCCATTGGGAATCAGTTCTGAAAAAGCTGTTGCCGCGCTCCCTTTCGCGCCATTCTGCATTATAATTCAGCGTGATATGATTATGACGCCGTTCACACAAAAACACAACCACGGACCCAAGACGCACAAGCTCAGACAGTCGAGAAAGGGATAGACCGCAACGACAGTCAGAAGTCAGCGCTGGGTCCCAGGGCGAATGCGATGACGGCCTCTAGTGTCGGTGAGCTCTAGCTAGTGAGCTCATCGCTGTTCACATAAACGCACAACCCCGGGCCCCGAAATCGCACAGTGACAGTCAGACATGCAACACGGGGTCCCAGGGAAGGCTAGCAAAAACCTTATCGCGCGCGCTAGACGCCCACTCGGAGGCCGCACCGGTCATGCGCGCAGCCGGAGAGAGAGGGAGGCGCTCAATCGCCGAACTCGGCGAGCGTCTCCAGCGTCTCCGCTTCGTACGCCTCCTCCTCCCAGCAATTGAGCGCCTCCTCCACCCCCGCGCCCGCGCCCGCAGCGTCCGTGCCCGCGAGGACCGTTCACATGGGAATATTGGCAACGGAACTTAACTTTAGACTATGTACTTGTGAACACCGTTCACAGCTTTGAACACAGGAAATGTGAAAACATACTTAGGCGTATAGGAGTTGGGTTGCATTTTTATAAGCTTGCCACCGGTCGGATGCCCCAGCCGGTGGAGCTGGTTCGGCAGCTCGAGACGATGCGCGCAAAGGAGAAGACGCGCACGCAGGGAGGGGCGGAGGCGTCGGCGCCCAAAGCCTCTGTTTGAGAGAGAGACTTTAGAAAACCAACAAGAAATCACGACTCTGAAAGTGATTTGGGCTCGGCAGGTTGTCAGCCCTCGGCCGAAGCTGGGGCCGGTCCCGTAGCCGAGAGAGCCCGTTCTTCTGTTTGATCAACTTCGTCAACTCCAGCATTTGAGAGGCTCTCAGAAATTACAGAAAACGACACGTGTGCGCGTCTTCCAAGCTTGCTTCATCTCCCCGCAACCATCACACTTGACACCATCTGAAGTTCTTTTCGCGAGGCTCTTCGTTCTCAGGTAGAACGGGAACGAGATGAAAGAGAGAAATACAAAGAGGAGCCCCGATCCACTACACCTGACCGAGAATTGGCTGGGCTGCGCCGCGCCATCGGCACGCGCGCTGAGTTGGTCCTGTGCTATCACTACAGACAAAAGGGAGTACGAAGAGTGCGCGGTCGGCGATAGAAGTCGTAGTAAATGTACTATCCCCCCTGCCCACACGGGCCACAGTCAGACCCGAAGCACCCCGCCCTGCACAGGGCCAACCGTCCAAACCGCCGCCGCGCGAGTACCACGAGGAAGAGCGCCGCAGCGCCGCCCATCACGGCACCAACAATGGCAGCCATGGGAGGCGACGGCGAGCCCTCAGGCTGCGCGTCCACCGCCCCCGGGAGCGGGACGGCGCCAATGAAATGCGCGGCAAGGAAGGCCTCAGCGGCCTCAGCGATCGACAGCGTCTCCACAGCAGTAGCCTCGATCACGGTGATCGCCTCGGCGGAGGGCGCTTCAAGAGAGACGGTGATGATGCTGCCGTTGGGGGGCGCCGCGTGCCACCCGTCGCTCGCACGGGCTCCCACACCAGCACTGCTCGGACGCCCAGAGCTCGGCGCGAGCTCGGAGGCGGGCGGAAGCTCGGCGAGGGACAGCAGCAGGTCGCTACTGTGGCACCAGACACTGCACGCCTCGGGCTTCACGCTGGCTAGCTGGGCAAAGACCTCACAAGCCGACGCCTGGAAGGCACCGTCGCACGCCTTGCCTGGTGTCGCTGGGAAGGTGATCAGCAGGCATTCGCGTCCAGAGCCTTGCGCGCACGCGCTGCGCCGAACCGCCGCACCGCACTTGTAGTGCGGAGGCCACTCTAGCCTGCACCTCCAGTCGTTGTCGCCTACCCGGACCATCCCGCACTCCGACACGTACGCTGCAGTACCGATGTAGTACACGCTCTGGCATTTGTCGCGCCGCGCTGCAGTCAACGGCCCGCTCCTGCCCCCGATTTGGCCACACCACGTACATTTGTCGCCATCGCACGCGTTGTCCTTGGTCCGTGTGAAGGCCTGCTCAAGACCGCAAGCCTTGAAGGGGTTGGCGGGCTGAGGCGGTGGGGATGGGCTCGGCGGCGAGGGTAAAGGCGGAGAAGGGGACACAGCAGGCGGCTGCGGCGACGGCGGCGGCGGCGGCGGCGATGGCGGCGGCGGCGACGGCGATGGCGGCGGCGGCGAAGACGTAGGGACTGGTGGAGATGGCGACGGCGGTGGCGGTGGCGGCTGCGGAGAGAGAGCTTCAGGCGGCGGGGCGACGCAGCGGTGTCTCAGGTCACCCATCAGGCAACGGTACCGGCCAGTCCGGCGATGCTCCTTGTAGAAGCAGAGCGCGCAGCCCGAGCTGCAGCCGGCGGCGCCCACAGCCGGCGCAGTAGAGTCGACGTACCAGCTCTCGCACGCGATGCGGTCGCCCGAGCTCGGCTGGGCGGTGCCGTCCCAGCTAAGGCCGGTTTTACTGCCGGAGCACCACTCGTCGTGAGCCTCACCTCGCAGCGCCCGCTTGCCTTGCAGCTCGGACAGATCGAGGCAGGGCGGGGGGGGAGGGAGAGGACGGGGAGGGGGGCGAGGGGGGAGCGAAGGAGGGGAAAAGGACGGGCGGGGCGGGTGTGGAAGAGCGGTCGGGGGTGTGGTGAGGGGAGGAGGAGAGGGCGGCGCGAAGCGATCAAATTCTCTGGCAAGCACCAGGTAGAGCGCGTCCCTCTTGAGTGCATACTCCGGATCGGATACTACGTTTACCCGTTCGAAACTGTTGAAGTCACTCATGTCTGAGTTCTCGTACGAGTACAACTCCTCGTATTTCTCGTCACCGCCCCACGCCGCATAATTGTCTGAACCGTTAAATTGAAGCCATATGTTGTAGCGGTAGAGCTCCGACCGGACGCTGAATCCCATCCACGCGATCTCCTCGAGTGTCTCGCTATTGCAAGAAGAGTACGGTCCGAGGCCGTCCGCCGGTCGTGGGCACCGACTCATCTGACTGAATGTATGCGTCTTCACAGCCGACGCAGGGTTGGTTGGATTCTCAAAGATAGGCGCCAGATCAACGCCCCCGACGTCCTCTTGCAGAGCAGTCACGCTAGTGTCATCTGGTGGGATCGCAAGCGCGATGAGCGTTCTATACAGGTCCACTAACTCTGCAAAGTGGGACGTCTTCTTCCCATGACTGCCTGGGTGAGAAGGTGAGCGGATCATCATGGGTACGCGAGTAGAAAGTTCAAGGTTCATGCGCTTGCACCACTGACCCTGCTCGCCGAGCTGCCACCCGTGGTCGCCGATCACTGAAACCACAGTGTTCTCTTCCATGCCAAGGTCCTCCAGCTTATCGACCACTTGCCCAAATACATCATCCACGTAAGTCACGGAAGCGTAGTACGCCCATCGACCAAGCAGGGCTAGACTGTCTGGAATTGGCTCTGTCTGGCCGAATGTGAATATTGTCCCGGAATCACAGTAGTTTGCACTCGTGCCGGTGCTCTTGCAGGTGCAAGAGCCCAGCTTCTCCTGGTTGCAGGGCCAGTTGCTCTCCCCCCAGGCAATCTCGGGCATCCGCGTGGGGGCGTCCTTGTGCGTTGCCTGCTCCATATCCGTGGGCATGTTGTTAGAATTTGGGTACTGATTGTAGTACTGCACGGGCGTATTCCATGGCCGGTGCGGCCGGTAGAAGCCGACGCCAAGGAACCAGTTCTTGCCAGTGTTTTGGGCGACAGCTAGCTCGTTCATAGCCGCGTCCGCGAGCTGGTTGTCGAAGAAGACGTCCATGTTCGTGGACGAGTTAGGACACACGGATTGGTACAGCTGCGTGCTCGGGCAAGAGAATGTGGGGTTCTCTGGGTCGTTCGGGTAATAGTAGTTTGTCCAACTTTGAGGATCGCTGTCGATATCCGCTCCGCTGGAATCTGGGTGGAACAGCTTCCCGCCGCCGGCCACGTAGTAGCCGTTCTGCTTGAACCACTCTGGGAGCGTGACCCATTCGGGGCCAACGCCTGCGTCCCGGAACGATGACTCGAAGTTGTATACCTTCGTTTGCTGGGGGGTCCGACCAGTCATAAAGCTCTGCCGCGAGGGGGCGCAGTGAGCGAACTGGCAGTACGCCCGTTCGAAGGTGAGTGACTTGCCGGCAAACTCGTCCAGCCTCGGCGAGACCACCTCCGTCTGACCGTACGCCACGTTCAGGTCCGGGCGCAGATCGTCCATCACGAAGAAGAGGACGTTATGCCGTCGGGGTGGGGCCTCGAGTGGCGGCAGTTCGGAGACGACGGGTGACGAGGATGGGACTGAACGTGACGATTCGGAGACGGGGATTGGCGAGGGCAGGTGGACTGGACACGCAGGAAAGTTGCCGGCGATGCCCCACCTTGCAGCACGGCCGTCTGCGGCCGTCACACTGAGGGAGGTTTCAACATTGCATCTCCGGCCGGTTGCGGACTCACTTGCGTAGCACCACACGGCCCATCGAGGCTCGTTCACCCAGTGGCGAAGGAACGGGAACGAGGGTGGGCAGACATAGTGAGAGGAGGGAGATTGAGACGCCGATCCAGAAAGCTGGCGGCGAAGGCCGCCCAACACATCGCCGGTGGACGTGCCTGCCGCCGCGACGTAGTTAGAGCCACCATGGTCAGAGAGGGCTGCGAGGAGCGAGAAGGCCGGCATCGATGCCGCGGAGAGAGAAGCACCACGCAGTAAAAGGCGGCAGACTACAAAGTTGCGCAGTCAAGCTTGCTGCCAGCGGGGCACGGACAGGAGCAGGGGGGTGTGGGCGTCGTGACGTCGGCGCACACGCGCAGCTAGAGAGTTGGAAAGTGTCCCCGAATGGGGGACGCGCGCACGATTACGAGGGACCGGATTTGACCCGTAGCAGCGTTTCTTTTTGTGGACTCCCTTCAAAAGAAAGAAAGAAAGAAAGAAAGAAAGCACACCTCGCACCATGGCACGCACAACGAGGGCTGGATCCCCTTGAAATTCTTTGCTGGGGTGTTTATAGGAGTGGTGCGTACGCGCCGTCCCGTGCCTAAAAAGAAAGAAAGAAAGATTTAAAAAAATTCTCTCGCACGAAAGAAAGAAAACACCCCAAGGGAGGGATGGGAGGACGGCACGCCGCCACCACACAGGGATTTCAAGGAGAGGAGTGTTGTGGTGCTAGCCGTCGCCCACCCAACCCTTGGTCGTCTGCCTCTTTCTATCTCCCTTCGCAGTCCCTCGCCGATTCTCGTCCCGTGCCTAGTCTCCTTAGACGGCTGGTCGAATTCTTTCCCCGGTTTCGCGCGCGGACGCACAATTCTTTTGCCCGGACGCCACTCGTGGCGCCCGGCGCTTGATGACACTGCGCACGCTCGCGGTCGCGCTTCTCCTCTGTTCGGGACGTTCCGACAATTCGGCCGCGACCGTTGACTCCACCGACGCCAATTTTAACACCGAATCGGCTGAGGACGAGTTGGCATGGGACGAGATGGATTCCGACCTGGCGTGGGACGATATCGATGAGGTTGAGGCGGATCCTGCCACGGTGCGCGCGCTCTTCGAGCGGCTTGACGTGAGCCGCGACGGACGACTCGACGTGGCGGAGCTGCAGGCGGCGCTCGAGTCGCAGGCGCGCAGCTACTTCGAGTCTGTCCGCGCGTCCACCACCTACGAGACCCACGCGCTGCTGGGCGCCGCCGACGCGGACGACGATGGGACCCTCTCGCTCCCTGAGTTTGAGGCCGGACGCCTGTACGTCCACCACGCGGACCAGGTCGAGCGGCCAGACCTCTTCGCCTTCGCCGACGTCGACGCGGACGGGCAGGTCGCGCCGTCTGAGCTGCACGCGTTGCTCTTCCCAGAGTGGTCGGGGCGCGCCGACGCCTTCCGCGCCTTTCTGCGCGAGCGCGTCCGCGCCGCGCACGACGCGGACGCGGACGGGCGACTGACGAGGCGGGAGCTTTATGGGTGGCGGCAGCGGTTGCGAGGCGAGGATACGGCGGAGGACGAGGGCGAGGACGAGGGGCTTGCTGCGGAGGACGCACAGCGCTTCGAGTGGCATGATGGCGACGGGGACGGCGCGCTCGACGAGGACGAGTTGGGAGAGTTTCTGCTACCGCGCTCGACAGCCGACGGCGGCGGAGAGACGCTGCAGGAGCTGACGCGGGAGGAGCTGCGGAGACTGGTCGCGGCGCTGCAGCTTGGCATGCTGCCAGAGCAGGCGGGCCGATTCGGCGAGGGGATGGAGCGCGACGATCCGAACGTGCAGGGGGAGGATCACTTTGGCGTTGAGCAGGCGCTCGCGCTGGGCGCACCCTTCCTCCGCTCCTTCCAGCTGCTGCTCGAGGAGGACGAAGAGCCGCCCTGAGTTGGCTTTGTGGCTGCTGTCAGCTGTGTCGCTCTGCGGCTGCGTGCGTGCGTGTGCGCGTGCGCGAGAGTGGAGAGAGTGTGTGCCACAGTGCGTTGTCAGTGTCTTCAGTTTGTTGTCAGTGTCTTCAGTTTGTTTTTCTCGCACGCCTGTGTCACCGTGTGCCAGCGCCCTGATAGGATGAGGCACATCTCGGAGCTGCGCACCTGCGGGCGTGGGGCGTGGGGCGAGGTCTCGGCGTCGGGCGGCGGAGGCCGGCTGGGCGGGCGCGGGCGGGCGCGCGCACACGTGTGTGGGGTGTGTGCAAGTGTGTATAACCATCCCCAGTGACAATCTCCCGGTTTCAGCTATCGGAGCGAGCGCGCGTGTATAACCATCCCAATATCTCCCGGTTTAGCGCTTTGGGAAGCCACAGGGAAGCCATTTGGGGGGCTCGTACGCATCTCGTTTTACTACAGTAACGGTTGTGTCCTGGCGGTGTGAACGGAAAGGGTGGTGTGAACGGAAAGGTGTTTCTGGGTACTTTTGCACGCGACACAGTACCACGATCTCGCACGCCCCCCTTTGCCATATCGGAAGTTCCGTTGATAGCACGTGCGAGTCATGAGAAACCGCCACCGGCCATCACAGTCGGCGAGACAAATGCAACAGCCTCGCGTCTATCTATGATACCTCACCATCGTACTCCGGCGAGGGCGCCGGATTGCTGTACGAAAAGTAGACGCTCGACATCGCCTTGACGGCGCTGTAGGGGCGTGTCGGCTTGCCGCCCGCCGCCGCCGCCCGCGCGCGCAGCGGTCCGCCCCCGTACCCCGCGGGTGGCGGTCGCCGATCACCGCGCTGCGCGCACGGGTTGCCCGCAAAGTGGAGCCGTGAGATGCGCCACTGCTCGTTGGCGTCGTCCCACTCGGAGCAGCGCTCAATCTTGGAGAGCTGCTCGATCGGTATGCTAGCCGACATCAGCAGCTGGCGCAGCTTGAGTTGGCGGCTAAGCTCGCGGATCGTGTCGAGCAGGTCCTCCTTCTCGCGCTGGAACTCCTTCTGCACATCCAATATGTCCGCCTGCGCCGCCTGGTACTTTGTCCACAGCCGCTTGAGCTTCCTTGTCTTGCCCTCGACCTCTGCCTCGAGCGAGGCGTACTGCTCCTCGAGCCCGAGCCGCATCTCCTCCTCCGCCGCCACTGCGCGCTGGAGCTCCTGTTGCTGCTGCTGCCGCTGCTCGAGCTCGGCGGCGAGGCGCTGGTTCTCCATTTCCTGCAGAGGGAATGGGGAGGGCGGCAGTGAGGCACGCACGAGCTCAACAACTGCTGGAGGGTGGGAGGGGCTCTCCTGCTTCTCCGACTTGTCGAGCAGGTTCTCGCCGCCAACGATGAGCTTGCCCTCGAGCTCCTTGAGCCGGTGCCTCGCGCGAACGATGGCGTCCCTCTCCTGGTGGATGCCTATGTCAGATCCGTATCGCGTGAGGCAACCATGGCACGCTCAACTGTGTGAGGGTCTCCTGGCGGATGCATCACGCTGCTCTCTGTCCGCGCCATGCCTCAGCGGCATCGCATCTCGGCCGCATCTCGGCCGCATCTCGGTTGCATCTCGGCCATGTCTCAGCACACCTCGCTGCACCTCGCCGAGCTCACGGTTGAGCCCCGCCTTCTCCTCGCGCGCCTTGAGCGCCTCATCAAGGAGCGCCTGCTTCTCGCGCTCCGCCTGTGTGCTCAGCTGCCGCTGCATCCGCTCCACCTCCTCCGCGCACACGCCCACCGGCCTCTCCACGCGCACAATCTCCTCCACCTCCACCTCCTTCTCCACCTCAATCACCCTCTCCACCTCCACCTCGCGCTCCACCACCTTCTCCACCTCCACCACCTTCTCCACCTCCACCACTCGCTCCACCGTCCCCGCCGCGCCGCCCGCCGCGCCGCCCGCCGCGCCGCCCGACGCGCCGCCGCCACCGCCCGCCGCGCCGCCGCCGTCGGCCGCCAGCTCTGCCTTGAGCCGCGCAATTTCCTCCTGGAACTCTCGCAGCATCGCGTCCTTTGGGTCCTCGTTGATCTTGGGCTTGTTCTTGATGTTCTTGGCGCGGTTGGCGTACCGCAGCGTCGAGATCGTCTCGTCGTAGTTCCAGTCGGCCGGCCCCATGTTCGCCACCATGACCGTCTTTGTGTTGCCTCCGAGCGAGTCCTGCAGCAGCCGCGTCAGCTTCGAGTCGCGGAAGGGCACGTGCTTCGACTTGCCGTCGACGAGGGCCGAGATGCAGTTGCCGAGCGCCGAGAGCGACAGGTTGATCTTGGTTGCTTCCTTGAGCCGCTCGCCGCTCGCCTCCGTCTTGGCCTGCCGCTCTGAGCCAGCCAGGTCGACCAGGTTGAGCTTGCCTTGCCGGATGTGGGCCTCGCCGCGCGCGTCAGTCTCGCACTGCTCGACGGTGATGGTGTAGATCGAGTGCGAGCGCGACGAGTCGGCGTTCATCTTGGTCGCGCCGACGTGCCGGTTCTCTGCCCCAAAGTGGCGCAGCTTGTCGCACTCGCGGACCGATCGGACGACATACGACGTCAGGTCCTTGACGTAGACGCCCGTGCTCTGTGGGCGAGCCGTGGACGCATCAGAGGGGCAATGCGAGCGGAAACAGAGGTTGGAGTCGCGGTATGTGAGGACACAGAGCTGGGCGGGTGAGGACACAGCAGGAAGTGTCTTGCAAGTCGGTCGCACCGGGTCCTCCTTGAGCTCGAGCTTGTTTAGCGCGTTCCGCGCGAGGAGGTCGCGCACCTGTGCGGCTGGGCGGGGGTGGTGGCCGGGCAGCAGCAGCGGCGGCGACGGCGGCGGTGGCGATGGTGATGGTGGGGGCTGGTGGCAGACTCGGGTAGGAGGGGGGTTTGGCCGAGCGCGCCTCCTCATTGTAAATCTCCAGGTAGGAGGCGCGCACGAGGAACTCGGTCGAATCGCCGGCCCGAGAAGAGATGCGATCGAAGATCTGAGTGAAGGCGCGCGGGATGATGCCGCGCAGCTCGGGCGGCTCGTTGACACCCTCCATCGAGAATGTCTTTCCGGTGCCAGTCTGGCCGTACGCAAAGATGGTGCCGTTGAAGCCGTCGAGGACGGAGTCGACGATGGGCATTGCGGTCTTCTGGTACAGGTCCGCCTGCTGCGACCGCTCGTCAAACACCATGTCGAAGGTGAAGGCCTTTGGTGGCTCGGAGCTGCCTGGCGCGTGCACCGAGACGCTCCCCATCTTGGCGTCCATCTGGACGATGGTGTCGCGCCCATCCGCGCGCTCCGTCGAGTTGAGCGGCCGGCAGCGGACCACCACCTTGACGGCCTCCTCGTTGCGCCCCATCGGGAACCACACGGGCAGGGCGAAGCGGCGTTGGCGCGCGGAGGCGGCACAGGAACACAGGAAGCTGTACGTGCGTCCGGTTAAACGGTCGTCCCGTAACCGACGGTTTTAGAGAAATAGAAGATATCGTGTCGAAACCTCTAAAGAAAGAAAGAAAACAGAACCCGGAAGGGATGGAAACACCGCTATAATAAATAAATAGAGCGGTCATCTCCAGGAGAGATGGGCGACGCACGAACACAGAGGCACAGTGCGCACCCCGCCCCGCTCACAGGGCGTGCATCACTGGAAACACCGCTCTGGGCCCGTTCTTGTCAAAGAAAGATTCCAAATTTATCAGCTAAATCGCGGCTGCGAGAGACGAGAGGAACGTTTGTGAAGCCCTCCGATGCGAAATAAACCAACGTCGAAGCCGGCGGGCAGAAAACGCGGGCCGGGGTTTTTGCTCTTGCATCTGTGGGAAAATTTTGAGCGTGACAGAGCAAAACAACGCGCGCCGCTTGCCGTGGCCGCATGCCGCGCTCGTTCGCCGCTCGCACGCTGCTGGCGGTGGTCGGCGTGCTCCTCGCATCGCCCGAGCCGGCGTGTGCTGCTGGGAACGGTGCCGCCGACTGGATTGAGCTACTGGGCGGCTCGGCGCCGCCGACTGCCGCCGACAGCGGAGAGGAGGCGGTTGACTCGGCTCTGCTGGGTGCCATACGCGCGTGGCGGCAAGCTCGCGACGCGCGACGCGCCTCCGAGCAGCGAGTGGCTGCAGCAGCAGCCGCGCCTCGAGCACGGCGGCAGCAAATGCGCACCAACCCGCGGTGGGACCACGCCGCTGAGCTCGAGTATCTGACTCCTTTCGAGTTTCGGCGCTGCTTCGGAGTCGATATCGACACCTTTGACTACCTTCTGACGGTCCTCCGAGACGACATCGCGCCATCGCTGTCGGACGACGGCGCCCCTCGCGGCGGCTACCGCGGGGTGCTGGTGCCGGCGGAGCAGAAGCTCGCTCTCACGCTGCGCTGGCTCCGTGGTGCTTCCTACATCGACCAGACATACATGGGGAAGTACGAGTCCAGGGCCACCTTCTACCAGCACAACAAGACAGTCATCCGCGCCATCAACCGACACTTCCATTTCTCGCTTCGACGGAGTCTCGAGGCCGCGCTCGCCGGCCAGAGCAGGGATGAGCTTGACGAGCGAACGGTCGCCTTTGGGGCGGCGTCGCAGGGGTGCATCGACATGTGCATCGGCGCTCTCGACGGCGTGCATGTGCGCACGGCCCTGATCGGTACTAGCGCCTGCGCGCGTTCGCGCCCTCGCGTTCTCATCCCCCGCCCCCTCCCTTGCGAGGTGCTAATCAAGCAGCCTCCTCGCCGGCGAGAGGTGAACCGCGCCAGGTGGATCAACAAGAATGGCAAGGCGAGCATCAATGTGCAGGCGATCGCAGACAGCGACCGGACCTTCTCCTGGGCGGCGATTGGCATCCCCGGCGCCAACCCAGACTTGACAGCGTACCGGAGCACCTCCTTCTTCGAGGTGATGCGGAGCGTCGCGCGGGTCTTTGGCTACTTCCTCGTGGCGGATGCGGGCTACGTCGACTGCGAGGAGCTGCTGATCCCATGGCCCACCGGCCCCAGTGTCACGTACACCTCCGCAAAGGGCGTGTTCAACCACTATCAGTCCTCCACCCGCCAGGCGATCGAGTGCGCCTTTGGGATGTGGGAGCGGCGCTGGGGCGTCCTCTGGCGGCGCCTCGAGGTGGAGACGTGCTTCGCGACCGACGTCATCCAGGCAACCATGCTGCTCCACAACCTCTGCGTGGAGCGGAATGTGCGCCTGCCGCCCAACGACGACCGCTTCGTACCGCTCGAGCGCACTTCGGATCGGCTCGCGGGACGCCCGCCGGCGCCGCGTGCCAACACTCTGCGCGAACGGATCACAGAGGCGATCCGTGCTGCGGGCCTCACCCGGGGGCCGCTCCCATCCGGCCTTGTGGCGCCGCAGGCCGTTGATGCCACGGTCTCCGGAGCTTAGGCGCGCCACCGAGCCCAGCTGGGGGCTGGGCGATAGACCTCCGCCCGCCCGGCGTGAAGGAACCCATGGCCCATGCGACTGTTACCCATGATTATCTCACACCACTTTCTGGCGTTGACA
>NW_005200951.1:21629-22414 GCF_000372725.1 Emiliania huxleyi CCMP1516 | reverse complement strand
AAGGTGATCGTCGGCGACAAAGTTGCATGTTCAAAGACTTGGGGTGCACGAAGCGGTTCAGCACCAAAAATGCGCCTGTATGTGCACATATGACCCACCATGCATTCGCCGCGCATCCCTTCGAGTCCTGCTTTGCCAGGCGAGCGGCAGCCGAAGTTTCCTCTTACAGGTAAATATCTCCGCGTAAAAACGGTCGTTCCCGACTCTTCTTTGTCCGTACTCACACCGGTTGCACAGGGTGTATGCCAGCCGGCTGTCTATTCTGTAGGGAAAAAAGGATTGGCGAAGGTGGAGGAGAGGGTGGCGGTGGCGAGCGGGGAAGGAGGGGCGGTGGAGGCGAGGCTGGGGAGAGCCGGGTCAGACGCTGACGGGGGTTGAAGGGTAGGGCAGGCTGGTGCCCGGGGAGAGCGGTGAGGAGGGATTGCTGGGCTGGCGCACATGCTGGTGGACGCTGCGTCCGCTCACGGCGCCGCGAGGAGCAGGGACGGCGCAGGGTGGTGAGCCTGCGGGGACCGACAGTGTCCCGAGAGCCTGCGGGGGCCGTCGCAGGGGAGCGAGGCCCGAGTGAGACAGGGCATGCTTCACGAAAGCGAGGGCAGCGGCGGAGTGGTGGGGCTGTGAGAGGCGGGCGCGTCTGCTACATTTGCGCGAGCGGTCGGCGCAAAAACCTGTGGCCTGACCTCGGCTGTAGACCGGCGGACGCGCAGAGTGCTGATGCAGGAAGGGCAGAGCACGCCTGAGGGAGAGCTGGGACGCGGCAGGTAGCACCAGGCGAGAGCCCGCCG
>NW_005200951.1:19122-19723 GCF_000372725.1 Emiliania huxleyi CCMP1516 | reverse complement strand
GGGTGCCGCGCCTCCGAAGGAGGGGCCGGGACCGTGTCGCGAAAGCCCTGCCGGGGACACGGGCGCCTGCAGGGAGAGGTAGGGGGGAGGAGGGGAGGAGAGGGGGGGGGAGTAGGTCGGAACCCTACTGCACTGCCTGGAGGTCAGCCCCACGAGGGGGTCAGCCCTGCAGTCTCGCAAGTAGTGAGGCGACAGGAGAGGGGAGGAGGGAGGAGGGTCAAGGCGCAGGAGGGGCGGCGGCGGACACTCCCATGGTGTCGAGGCGGAGGGCATATGGCGAGGGCATATGGGAGTGGAGAGAACAGGGCGTGGCGCGCGCCTCCTACGAGGGTGGGTCGGCTCGGACCTGTTGCATCCGGGGGGGGGGGGGGGGGGGGGGGACGGGGAGGGGGCCCTGGAGAGGGGGGGAGCTAAGGTCGGTAACCAATTTTCGCAACCCCCGGCGAAGAAGCCCCCAAAAAAAATGCCCCCAGCGGACGCCCCCCCCCTGCGCCGGGCGAAGAAGGGGGAGAAGGAAAGAGGATGGGGGGACCACCTGTTGGGGCCCATGCCGAGGCTGGGACCCCCCCCCACCAAACGTGGGGAGGAACCCCTTCCGGAA
>NW_005200951.1:0-18626 GCF_000372725.1 Emiliania huxleyi CCMP1516 | reverse complement strand
TTCCCTAGCCAGTCCTGGCGAGGCCCGGCGAAGAAGTGCCCGAGGTGAGGGAACCCATCAGGCGCCGGGCACGCGCGCAGGGCGGAGAAGGGGGAGAGGGGCAGATGCTGTGTGGGCCACAGGTAGGGGTGGGTGCCGCGCCTCCGAAGGAGGGGGAGGGACCGTGTCGCGAAAGCCCTGCCGGGGACACGGGCGCATGCAGGGAGAGGTAGGGGGGAGGAGGGGAGGAGAGGGGGGGGGAGTAGGTCGGAACCCTACTGCACTGCCTGGAGGTCAGCCCCACGAGGGGGTCAGCCCTGCAGTCTCGCAAGTAGTGAGGCGACAGGAGAGGGGAGGAGGGAGGAGGGTCAAGGCGCAGGAGGGGCGGCGGCGGACACGCCGATGGTGTCGAGGCGGAGGGCATATGGGAGGGCATATGGGAAAGATCAGGCGGCGCAGGGCGAGCCCGCGCCTCAGACGAGGGCGGGTCGCCTTGGACGTGTACCTGTGGCCTGGGGGGGGGGGGGGGGGGGGGGGTAATGGGGAGGGTGGCCGGGATGGGGGCGGTGATTAGGGGGGCAGCCAATTTCCCTAACCAGTCCTGGGGAGGCCCGGCAAAAAAATGCCCCAAGTGAGGGAACCCATCAGGCGCCGGGCACCCCCCCAGGGGGAAAAAAGGGGAAAAGGGCAAATTCTTTTTGGGCCCCAAGTAGGGGTGGGTGCCGCGCCTCCGAAGGAGGGGGAGGGACCGTGTCGCGAAAGCCCTGCCGGGGACACGGGCGCATGCAGGGAGAGGTAGGGGGGAGGAGGGGAGGAGAGGGGGGGGGGAGTAGGTCGGAACCCTACTGCACTGCCTGGAGGTCAGCCCCACGAGGGGGTCAGCCCTGCAGTCTCGCAAGTAGTGAGGCGACAGGAGAGGGGAGGAGGGAGGAGGGTCAAGGCGCAGGAGGGGCGGCGGCGGACACGCCGATGGTGTCGAGGCGGAGGGCATATGGGAGGGCATATGGGAAAGATCAGGCGGCGCAGGGCGAGCCCGCGCCTCAGACGAGGGCGGGTCGCCTTGGACGTGTACCTGTGGCCTGGGGGGGGGGGGGGGGGGTATTGGGGAGGGTGGCCCGGATGGGGGCGGTTATTAAGGGGGCAGCCAAGTTCCCTAGCCAGTCCTGGCGAGGCCCGGCGAAGAAGTGCCCGAGGTGAGGGAACCCATCAGGCGCCGGGCACGCGCGCAGGGCGGAGAAGGGGGAGAGGGGCAGATGCTGTGTGGGCCACAGGTAGGGGTGGGTGCCGCGCCTCCGAAGGAGGGGGAGGGACCGTGTCGCGAAAGCCCTGCCGGGGACACGGGAGAGGAGGCCCGAAGTGAGGTAGCGCCCGGTCGGGAGGGTGGCCGGGATGTGGGCAGTGGGGAGGGAAGAGAAGTCGGCTCGGCTGCGGTGGAAACACAGCACCATTGATCACAACGGAAGGAAGACAGGGGAGGAGGAGGGGGCGGAGGACGGCGGTCGACGGCGCTGCAGATGGCGGGGCTGATGGGGGTGCTGATGGCGCGCGGCGGTGTGCGGAGGGCAGCGGCGCGGCGCCGCGGTGTGCGGAGGACGGGAGCTACTCGCGCCGATGGCGAGCGGGGAAGGAGGGGCGGTGGAGGCGAGGCTGGGGAGAGCCGGGTCAGACGCTGACGGGGGTTGAAGGGTAGGGCAGGCTGGTGCCCGGGGAGAGCGGTGAGGAGGGATTGCTGGGCTGGCGCACATGCTGGTGGACGCTGCGTCCGCTCACGGCGCCGCGAGGAGCAGGGACGGCGCAGGGTGGTGAGCCTGCGGGGACCGACAGTGTCCCGAGAGCCTGCGGGGGCCGTCGCAGGGGAGGAGGGCCCGAGTGAGACAGGGCATGCTTCACGAAAGCGAGGGCAGCGGCGGAGTGGTGGGGCTGTGAGAGGCGGGCGCGTCTGCTACATTTGCGCGAGCGGTCGGCGCAAAAACCTGTGGCCTGACCTCGGCTGTAGACCGGCGGACGCGCAGAGTGCTGATGCAGGAAGGGCAGAGCACGCCTGAGGGAGAGCTGGGATGCGGCAGGTAGCACCAGGCGAGAGCCCGCCGGCTTTTTGCAAAAACAAAGAAAACGCCGCGTGGCCTAGTGAGTTAAATCGCGGGAAAGACATACAAGTTAAAAGCGGAGGGAAGCTGTAAGCCGGTAAAAGAGAAAGAGGCACGAGAAAAAGCGAGTGACAATACTCGGCGATCCCCATCTCGAACGTATCACTGTTCGCTCACGGCCTCCACGGCGCTGGTGCCACACGCGCCGCCGCACGCACTTTGCGAGGCGGATCTCGGGGCGCCAACGCCTCCCGTCGCGCCACCGGCTCCCTCGCAGGCTGCGCTGCCCCTGCCAGGGGACCGTCCAAGCGCGAGCCGCCGCCCGTGTAGCGCGACATCTTTGCACGGTCGCCGCTTCGTGGCGTCGGGTTGCCGTCGGTGAGGCGGGATCCCGTTCCTGTCCTAGGCCGACTAGCGGACCCGCTGGTGGTGCCACTGCTCAGGCACTGCGTTGTCCTGCCGCGAGCACCTTTGCCCGGAGTGGAAGGGTGCTGGGCGGGTGAAGCGGCGGCGCACACGGCCGAGTCGCTGCTGCCGGCCGCCTCTGGCGGTGTCTTCGTGCACGCAGTAGCCGTCGGCGCATACACGGCCTGGAGGACGCCCGGTGCGAGAGCGAGCAGGGCGTTCGGGTCGTCGGAAGCGAGGATCCGTCGGCGCTGCAGGGATAGGGCCTCGAGTATCTCGCCCTGCGTGGTGAGGAAGGCGTGCTCCTGGGCCGCGGGCGACGGAGCGAGGCGCGCACTCGCGCGCGCCACCCGGGAGATACGGCCGTGGAGGGGCACGTTGCAAAGCCGCACAACGAGCGGGCGGTTTCCCCACCGTAGAGCACGCGCCGCATCGACGTCGACTGAGACACGCGGGACGGCAACGTGCTCGAAGACCTCTAGGTGCCGCACGAGGACCTTTGCGCCAAGAAGCTTCCGGACAAGGTGCACGTGCGGACCTAACGTGTCGAAGGGCGCAGCCGACTCTCCAGCGCGGAAGCGCGGCTCGTAGAAGACTGTCGAGAGCTTGGGCAGCGCAGCTAGAGGTAGCGGCGCCGGGCCCGCAGCGGCAATGTCGGCCTGGACGGCCGCGACCAGGGCGCGAGCGGCCACCGTCGCGTCGACGTCGCAGAGCAGCTGCACAAGCAGCGAGCCAGCGAGCGCTTGCGCCGCGTCTGCATCGCTGTTGCTGAAGCCGGCTGAGAGGGCTGTCTGACGCGCAGCGGAGCAGGCATCGTCGGACCGGCAGAGCGCAGCATCGTGGAGCACGCACGAGTCGCAGCACGCCACACTGCAAGGCGAGCGGCGGCCGCCAAAGGCGAGGAGCAGGCCGTTGCGGCGACAGGAGCATGTGGTGCTCAGCGCGAGCACCTCCCCGATAGCTGCATCTGCCGCGCCGCGTGCCGCCTCCACCACAGCAGCGTTGGCGGCCTCGTCATCGTCGCCGTCGCCCATGCGGAGGCGGTCGAGGTCGAGCCGCGAGTGAGCGTACGTGACAACGAGGGCGGGCATCGCGAAGTTGCGGCCGGCGCGACCTTTCTTCTGCGTGTCGCTGAAGAGGCTGGCGGGTAGCTCAAACATGTGGATCAGAGATATGTCCCGGTCAACCCCCATGCCGTACGCCTCCGTGGCGATGAGCAGCACGCCGTCAGTCTCGAGCCACACCTTCTCGGCCGCGTCCTTCTGCTGCCGCGTCATGAGTGGAGGCTGGGAGCCGTCGGCGGCGCGTGGGCCAGGCATCTTCCCCGTGCAGTAGGGCACTGCGGGGAGACCAGCCTTGCAAAACCCATGAGCAAGACTGAGCGCCTGCTTTGCCTGCGACACGTACATCATCTCCTTGCCCTGTCGGGCGTAATCCGGCGCGTTGTTGCGCACCGTCAGCACGGCACGCAATGCGATGTCTAGCAGCGGCTCGTCGGCGGCCCGCACGTCGAGGGGCAGCGTCACGTAGGAGATGTTCGGACGGTCGATGGGCAGGCGGAGCACGTCGGTCGGCTCGATGGAAAGCTGCAGCGAGGCGATGAGGTCTGCCTCCGCCTCACCGGGCGGGATGGTGGCGGTGAAGGCGCTGACCGGTGGCGCTCCGAGGCTAGGCCAACGCGCGACGTGCCGCTCTTGTACCGCACGAATGCTGCGGCCCAGCCTCAGATAACTGGGCCGATAGGTCATCTGAGTGGCGCAGTGCGCCTCGTCGACGACAAAGCGACGCAGGCGCCCGCTCAGCTCAACGGCGAGCCACGTGCGCTGCGCCGCAACGCTCTTCGATTCGAGGTGCTCGGGAGTCGTCACAAGCAGGCGCACGCCCGCCGGGTCGAGGATGCGGCCGGCGAGGGAGTTCTTTCCCAGCCCTCTCACCTCCTCTTCCGTCACGCGCCGCGCCGCGCCCTCTGCCTCGCTCTGCGGCGTCGCCGCTGTGCGGCTCTGTGTGCGCGTCGTCGGTCCGGTGGCTGGCGTCGTCGCTGCAGCGCCGCCCTTCCGAAAGTAGCAATCGCCGCCGTTGATGCAGCCGCGGCACTGCCTCAGGCCGTAGCCGCGGAGCTTGTCAGCCGCATCGCAGCGGCGCGCACAAGCCTTAGCGCGGCCCGGTCCACAGGGTCCAAACCGGCGAGGCAGGCAGGCCACGCACACCCCGCACCGTGTGTCGCGCTCACGGGCCCACTCGAGGCGCTCGGGATGCGTCGCCCCATCCCCGCCCTCCTCCTCTCGCCGACACGCGTCGTTGCGACCGGCGACTGTAGCAGAGGAGAGAGCAAACGATAGCTGGCCCGCCTTCCATTGCAGCTTCTCGGCGAGCGCATTTGCCTTGCGCACCTGGTCGACACGCAGCGACTCAAGCGGGACGACCAGCACCGTCAGCCCACCCGCCTCGCCCGCAGGCGAAACTGCGAGGGCGGGGAGGACATAGCACAGCGACTTGCCGCCTCCAGTGCCCAGGATGTACAAGCCGTCCCTGCCGCGAGCCATGCTCTCGATGATGGCTCGCTGCGGCGGCCGCAAGTCGAAGCCGAGCTCACTGGCGACGCTCTCAGCCGCGCCAAGATCGATCTCGCCGCTGATCAGTTCGAGCCCCGGCGTCTGCATCGCCGCTGGCTGCCCGTCCCCGCCTGCCCCACCCTGCGGCGGCCGCTTCTGCGCCGTGAGTGTGGCGGCGTCCGCCGCCGGCAGCTCAGCTGTCGGAGCAGACTCGCCGTGCTGCTCCACCGCCATGCCGGAGAGAGCTTCGTCCGTCTCCATCTCCACGTCGGCGTCCGCGCCGCCTTCGCCGGCGTCGCCCATGGTCCTGCATTCGCATTGGTCGCACGCGTCATAGCCGGGCGCAGGTGGGTCTGTGCGTCGGCGTGGGCGGCCGAGGCGGTGTGTGAGCGGCCGGGCAGTCGAGTGGGGCTATGGGGCGCCCCGTGTCCGCGCGGGGTGGCCAGGCTGTGGCTGGGAGTGGAGCGCGGCGGCTTTTGCACCTCCTGTGGAAGCAGCCGTTCAAGCGAGGCGGACCGTGCGACTCGATTGTGGACTTGTGTAGCCGCTCCTGCGCGTGGCGGCCAGGTGGGTGGGTGCTCTGGCGGGGTGCAGCGACTCAGGAATTTAGGTGGGCGCAGAGGAGCGCGCGCCGGGCGAGACTGCGGGCCGAACGCGTTACGAAAGGAATGCCGGTGCTTTGCCCGGGTTTACGCAAGGGCCCTCCCTGTGGGGGGGCCCGTGAACATCTTTAGCTTGTGAGCCAGGAAAAGGGTTGGTTCGGAACTCGTGCGGGGTGGGGTAGGACACCGTGTCTTGTGAGCCTGTTTGTGTCTGTGTGTCGCTCGTGCGTGTCGTCATCATCTGTCCAGCGTCCACCCATACCGCGTTGGTGTCCAGTCCGAGCCTGGCTGTTCTTCACCTTAGCACGTGCATCTTCTTCAGCCACACTCCATTGACGTTGGGACAAGCATGCCACGTTCGTCGGCAAGACTGGCACCGGCGGTGGTGGTAGACGTGAACGTGAGCGCGCGCGATTTAGGTTGGTTGACCACCATTCATCTGTGCTCAGCGCCTCACACGCCTTTGACCAGCAGAAGCAGCCGCGTGTGGGTGGCGCACTGCGAAGCTCGCCTTGTGCCCGCAGAATGACGCGCAGCCCCTCACATCTTTCGGGTGCGCCTGGCGATCTGCAGCGACTAAGCTGCCTGAACTGCAGTGGCCAGGCACGCATCGCCAGCCAAGAAGCGTAATGAAGCGACTGGCGGGGGCACCGCATTGAGAGTGTGTCGAGGCTTTCCCTAGCTCAACTGTCGACCCTAGCGGGTCGCCAGCCGATCGTCATTTGTGTGTATGGGTACAAAGAGAGACGGTTCAACTTGTGTGTGTGTGTGTGTGTGTGTGTGTGTGTGTGTGTGTGTGTGTGTGTGTGTGTGTGTGTGTGAGCTCAACTTTGTGGCAGGGAGCCGTTTGTTTTGGTCGTGGAGGTCGTGGAGGTCGTGGAGTTGCGAGTCACGCTCGGACGGACAAAATCGACAACACGATCAAAATCGATGCTAATCGATGCCGTCGCCGGACGCGGCGGCGAGGCACAGGGCGCCGGCGTGGCGCGTCGGCAGGCCCACCACGAGCGGATGCGCGACGAGCGCGCTCGGGAAGCGGCCGCGGGCGACGCGGAGCTTCCGCCGGAGGACGAACGACGCGGTCGAGATGGCGAGCGAGCGCCGCCCACGTGCTGGACAGCGTGGCGGAGGTGGGCCCGAACTACGCACGGTTTTGGTTGCCCCCTCCTGCTCTGATTAGACGCCACAACCAGGGCGGTGTCGCACCAATCGCCGGGCACAGAAGGATTCCTCCTCACTCTCCATTGACAGCATGTCTGATATCGAGTACACGCACTGGCTGCAGATCGAGCGTGGTGCCACCTGCATGGTTGTCGGCTCCGCTGGCCGCACTCCGACCTTCGTTGATACACTTCACAAAGCGCGGAAGCGGGTCGACTCGTGCAGGCCGGGACCGGCGCAGGTGGACGCGGTCGCGGGAGCACGCGCGACGTGCGACGGCATGCTGGAGAGGGTGAAGGCGGCGCTCGAGCGCATCTTTTTAGATGCGGATGCAAGCGGCGCCAAGGCTGCAGACGCCAACGCGCGGCTGCAGGCGGTGGCGAGCGAGAGCGTCGCCAACTTTGCCGCAATCTTCCTCGAGTACAACGCGCTGTGCGAGCGCTCGATACTGAAGCCGATCGAGACGGCGAGCGCTCGTGCGCCGTCTACGGAACTGTCCCGGTGCGGCGCCTGCACAGACACCGACATGTACATGTCGCCTCGTCGCCCCGCGCTCTAGGGTGTGGCCCGGACCTGCCCTCTCGTGTCGCCTCGTGCGGCCGACGACCTCTCACCCCCACGGCGCAGGGACTTTGCACTGCTCAAGAACACGTACGGCGTGGAGCGTGCCTTCCTCTGCGGTACGCTCGCCCTGCCCACACAGGCGCTGCCCAGTAGACCTCTCCCAGACCTCTCCTGGAGCCGTCCTGCAGGCGCGCTCGCCCTGCCCACGGAGGCGCTGTCCGCCATGCCTCCGCACGCCTCGTCTGCGCTGGTCGTCAACCTGCAGCGGCAGCGCGCCCTCATCGAGCGGATCCAGACCCTCTCTCCGCCGCGCGCGCTCGAGCTCATCGGCGCCGCGTTTGAGCTGACGCCGCCCGAGCTGAGGGACGTCCACAACGAGCTCCAGCGGAGCCTCGACGTCGCCGCCCTGAAGAGCGGCGGCTTGCGCGCGGCGCGGTGGTTCGAGCTCATGACGGCGCACATTGACAAGCTCGAGCCGCCGGCCGGAACGGAGAGCGATACAGAAGAAGGCAGCTGCGCCTGTAGGCGCACATTGACAAGCTCGAGGCGCTGCAGGAGCTGCTGCACAACTTCGAGGTGGCCAAAGCTGTCGCCGCCGCTAACTCTAGCCCTGGCCCTTCCCTGACCCTGACCCTAACCCACGATCTCGAGGTGGCCAAGTTGTCGCCGCCGCGCTCGCCGCCGCCCGCCACGTCTCTCCACGGCGTGTTCGCCGCTGTCGGCGGCGGCGGCGGCGACGGCGCGGGGGAAGTGTTTGAGCTCGAGCGATTGGGCGAGGGGATGAGCCGAGACTAGCCGAGATTAGCCGAGATTACGCGAGCGTCTATGAGCGAGCTCGAGCGGCTGGGAGAGGCGGGAGATTGCCCGAGATCGAGGAGCTTCTCCCGCCTCATCCAGGTCAGCGAGTGAGTGACTCAACGGTGTGAGTGGCAGGCGACGAGTTGCGCCGCCTCTCGGGCGACCAGATCAAGGAGATGCTGCTGAGGCGCGTCGCGGCGGCCGCCGCGCCGCCCCCCGGCCTTTCGGCGAGCCAGGCGGCGGCTGGGCCCCCGGCGGGCAGCGCTGCGGCGTCGATCGATGCGGCAGAGGATGCGGAGAGGCAGGCGGAGAGGAGCCGCTTCGCCAGGGCAGCGGCGGTGGTGACGCGCGGCAGCGGCGGCAGCAGCGGCGGCGGCAGCAGCGGCAGCGGTGGCGGCGGCGGCGGTGGCGGCGGCGGCGGTGGCGGCGGCGGTGGCGGCGGCGGCGGCGGCGGTGGCGGCGGTGGCGGTGGCGGCGGGAGCAGCAGCGGCGGCGGCGGCGGTGGTGGCGGCGGCGGCGGGGTGCACCGGATTGCGCTGCCTTCGCTTGCCTTCCGCAACCGGCTGGGGCGGGGTCAGAGCGGCTCCACCTACCTGGCGGAGTGGGGCGGCCGCAGGGTGGCGGTCAAGGTTGCGTGTGGGCGCGAGGATGCGCACACGAGTTGGCAGGTGGAGGTCGGCATGCTGCTGCGCGCGTCCCAGCCGGGCCACCCGAACGTGGTGCGCCTCGTCGGCAATGAATGAAGCTCATTATTACCTGATTGCCTTCCCTCTAGGCCACCCGAATGTGGTGCATCTCGTCGGCGCCGTGCAGGAGAGTGGCCGAGAGGACGCGAGAGTAGCCGAGGGTGGCCGAGAGTACGCGAGAGAGCCCGAGATATCACGGAGATAGCCCGAGTAGCCCGAGAGAGCCATAATGTGGTGCACCGATTGCTCACGGCTCGCGGACTCTCGGGTGATCTCGCGCCCTCTCGTGCAATCTCGCGCCACGTGCAGGAGCAGCTGACCTATTGCGTCGTGCTCGAGTACTGCGACGGCGGCGACCTGCACCAGGCGCTACAGCGGCCCACGCCGCCCGGCTTCTTCCTCCGCGTCGCCGGTGGCGTGGCGACTGGGCTCGCCTTCCTGCACGGCCGCGGGATCATGCACCGCGACCTCAAGTCGCCGAACGTGTTGCTGCACGGCGAGCGCGGCGTCAAGATTGCCGACTTCGGCCTCGCCGCCCTCCGAGGCGATTGCAGCGGCAGCAGCAGCCGGAGCAGCAGCGTCGGCGGCAGCGGCAGCCGCGTGTCGGCCATCGCCCTCACACCTCGGATTAGTCAACTAAGCGCTGGCTAGTAACTCGCAGGCGGCCGCACGTCGACGAGCGCCCTCACGCCCGAGACGGGCACATACCGCTGGTGGCGCCTGTGAGGATGAGTTCTCAATCAATCGTGAGAACGAGTTGATGATAGGCACGTACCGCTGGATGGCGCCCGAGGCTGGGACGCGCGAAAGGTGCTCGGAGAGAGACGAGTGTTTCCATCTTTAGTCGTGACTTGGACGACAGGTTGTGATGCGCGAGGCGTACTCGGAGAGCGCCGACGTGTTTAGCCTCGCCATGATCCTCTTCGAGCTCATCACGCACACCGTCCCCTTCTCCGACCGCTCGGCGCTGCAGGCTGCCGTCTCGATCGGGCTGCAGCGGCTGCGGCCGGCGATGCCGGACGGCACTCCCGACGCGGCGCGAGATCACCGAGATCATCCGAGACCCCCCGAGACCCCCCGAGATTGGATGCCGGGCGGCACTCCCGACGCGGCGCGAGGGAGCGGGCCTGCGCGCGTCTCCCCCTCGAGACGCGCCCCCCGGGTGGTGCGCCAACAGGTGAGGCTGCTCATCGAGGCGTGCTGGGCGGATGACGGCCGCGCGCGCCCGAGGGCGTCGCACGTCGCGGAGCACGTCGGCTCCATCGAGCTCGCGCTGACTCCGGCGCAGCGCCAGTGGCTCGACTGCCCGGCCGGCCACCGGCTACCGGAAGGCGCGCCGGCCGTCCTCTGCCGCCCCGGCGCGGCGCTGCTCCGCAGACAGCCGGCGCCGGCGGGAGCCGGCGGGGCGGGCGGCGGGCGGGAGGGCAGGGAGCTCGGCGCGGTGTCCGAGTCGCCAGAGCTGCGGTGACCCGATACTTTTGCAGCGCCCGCGGGGGTTACCTACAGCCTAGGCGAACCCCTATAAAATAGCCATATAGCCACCAGGGGAAATGCCAAAAAACTGACAGAGTTCAATCTCATGCACTACTGGCGCCGCCGAGCGCCCGCGCAACGCCAAGGGCAAGGCCATGAGCTCCGCCTCCGGGCGGACTAGGTCCAGCCCTGGGTGAGGTGGGTTGTGACATTTGGCGAGATTCCGCGGCTTACTGGGCCCCTGAGCTGCTCCCCGTGTGCGATGTGTGGCCCAGGCATGGTTCTGATAGTGAACGGGTCGGACCTGCCAAACACAGGCTATACAGCCCCACACACGCGCCCGCAATAGCTCTTGGAGAGCATGCGTGAGTGACGCGCTGCAAGCCGCGAGAGTGGCATTAAATAAGGTAGAAAATCACACGGACTCGTTGCTCCGACGCGTCGTGCGTAGCCGCGGGCAGGTGGCAGTGCACGGCCACACACCGGCTGTGGCGGCTCGTATGCCCCCGGCAGTAATGCTGGTCATTAACCTGCGTATTGGGGCCGCAGCAGACTGCTGCTGTGGCGGAGCCGCATCGTGGCGGCTTCACGTGGGTGGATGAGGGAATGCCCGCCGGATGGCCGGGTGGCGTTTTTCTGGTGATTCTGGTGTGGCGCTGTCATGAATTCATTTTGGTTTTAGGTATATTGTTGGCAAATCAAGACACAGAGCTCACACAGAATCACAGCGGGAGGAAAGCGGCGAGTCGCAATTCCTGGGGTCCTTGTGGCGGGCCACCCTGTCCAGAGAGAGAGGCATGGATGCCAATCTGGGGTCTCTCGACCGAGTCTATGAGCCCTGGCCGCTCCCGGTTGTGGCAGAGGTTATGGAACCAAGCGACGGAGATGGTGCGGGGGTACGGGTGAATTCATTGGCCATGCTAAAAATTCTTTCAAAATCGAGTTTGCGTTAGAAGTGACCCGAGCCGCCGGGTGCCCCGCAGCGGCCTCGCTGGGCCAGAACACCGGTCCGCGAGTGCTCCGCAGCAACCTCGCTGGGCCAGAACATCGGCCCGCAAGGTGGGGTGCTAGTATGAGACCGATCCGTCGCAGTTCTCTTGCTCCAAGCGCTTGCACATCGGCGGTTAGTGGTGCAATAACCTCCGAGAAACCCATCGGATCGCTTCTCATCGCAAACCCTGTCAGCAGAGTCCTCCTACGGGAATGTACGTAAGAGCCACATACATTGAGAGAGAGACCCCCTCTCCCTTTTCTCCCAGTAAGCTAAAAGTACGTACATTGAGAGAGAAAATTGTTATGACCCCCCAATGAACACACCAGTGAGGGAGGGCGAGACGATCGAGAGGTCCCGTACCATGCGGAATCGACCCTACCAAGTGCTCAAGTGCTCAAGAGAGAAAATACAAGCCGCTCACGCCGGACACAAACTCGGCCGTCCTGCCACGTCTCTCGGGACATGGCTTTGCCATCCTGGTGCAGCGTGGCTCGCAGCGGCGAGGAGTGCAACACGCTCGGCTGCAAGAAGTCTGAGCGCTGCGAGCGGTCGAGCTCCTCGCGTGACAATGGCCACCGCAAGAAACAGGGGCCTCCGGATCGCCCCTCTCGCTTCCTCGTCCTCTCCTCCCAGCGCTCTGGCACGACGGTTGTCGTCAACTAACTAACTGCAGTGACTCCTTGCGCCTGCCTACAGCGTCTCTTTTGCAATCTGCAGGCGTTCAGTAGTAGTAGCAAGCAACTTTAATTCCAAGATCGGATCCCTATCACGCCCACGCGACTAGCGATCCGCAGGCGTTCATGAGCGGCCTTGCGCGCCTCTCGGGCTGCCTGCGGACTAGCGTAAACGAGCCTTTGTACCGCGTTGGGAGGAGATGCCGCGAGACGTCGCTCTTCTCTACGTGCGCCGAGCCCCTCCTCGCGCGAGCCTTCGCGGCGATGGGGTCGAGGTGCCGAGTTGCAGAGAGCGACGACCTGGCGCGGTACAACGAGACGCTCAGCCGCTTCGATGTGACGGGCGACGCCTCCTGCACACGGGCTTGCGGCTTCAAGGTGATGTACAATCAGCTCCCCCCCGTCGACTCGCTAGCACATCTCGCCTCCAACACCTCGACGACTCGAGTGGACACACGCGCCTTCACGCGCTTCATGGCGTGGAGCATCGCAAACGAGGTCCGCGTGGTCCACCTCGTTCGCCGCTCGCACATCCGCAAGGCCATATCGCATTTTCGGGCGGAGGAGACGGGCGTCTGGCACAACCTGGAGCGAGAAAAGCACCCGCCTCCATCGGCATCGGCAGCTTCGCGGTATGCACTAAACACGTCGGCGTTCGAGATTCTCAGCATGGTGGAGTGGATGGTCGTTGAGCTTGTGGAGGTGCGGGGCGCGCTCCGGACGGGCCTGGCGCCGAGCGCACAAGTGGAGATCTCATACGAGGCTAGATGTAGCCGAAATGTGATGTGCACGCCTTAACGTGAGATCAATTGCATTGAGATCGCACCTTATCGGATCAATCTCCCGCAAGGCGCTATACGACGGTCATGACGCGCGCCTCCAGCGAGTGGAGCTGTCGAGGCTGCTCGCGCTGCTCGTGCCGGACCAGGGCTGGCAGAGGGAGCTCGCGCGGCGGTCTTTCACCAGCGCATACCGGGCAGTTGGCAGGCGCCGGCTACCTTGTCGCAAGCAGCTGCTTCAGTGGCGAGCGGTACGAACGGGGATGCTCGAAAGCATCGCGTCGGGACGGTTGGCAAGGACGAGCGAGGAGGTGCGAGAGTACCACTTTGCGTTGGACGACTGTGCCTCCAGTCGCTCGCGCGGGAGTCGTGGGTCAAGCATGCTCTTCATGGGACGACGGTGATTCGTATATCGGTGTGAATAAGAATATCGACGACACGAGACGCGATGTGTTCACGGCGATCTCCCATGTTCCCGCGTTCGTTTTATTATCGTTAAAAAGTTTATGCACCGTATCGAAGAGTGTTGGTAACGGTGCTGCAACAGTGTATGTTCTAGCCGCCTGTGGACAGGAGCAGGTACACACAGGTCACCGCTCCCCCTCTAGCGGGTTCCGTTGGTGCTCCGGGCGTGCGCCTGCGCAAAGAGGTACGCGATGCAAGCACGGTCCGGTGCGCCATCCGGCGAGAGCCCCGACTTTGCCTTGCGTACGAACGTTGCCGCCCCGCGGCCAAGCATGTCCACGCCGGCGGTGACACCCAGCGAAGCGATCTGGTCCGCCCAGCGCTCCGGGTCGCCGAGTGTGGCCTGCAGAGGAGGCGGCGGTAGGAGAGGCCTCCCCATAAGCGCGCCAGTCACGTCCCTCAGCGACGAAGCGAGGGTGCTGAGGCCCCCGCCGCGCAGCACTGTGGCCACCCTGGGCTCGAGCGCAACTTCCGCGGCGCTCATCGCCGCCGGTCGGCCTTGCCGCTCCCACTCAAGCTCTGTGATGTACTCAACCATCCAGCACGGCTTGGGGCCTCCCCACGCGCACCGCTGCTCGAGGCCGCCAGAGAGGCGGCGTGGCGCTGTGCGCAGCAGGTCAGCCCCAAATCCCCCGAGGCCAAAGCCGCGACCGCGAGGCTCAAATCCGCAAAGTGTCTCGGGGATTACGACCACGAGCCCGCCTAGTGCGCCGAGCAGCAACAGGTTGCCTGCGGGCGGGAGGGGGTGTGCGTCGTTGGCGACCGGGCAAGGCGGCCGGGCGAAGGTGCGGCAGGGTGGGAGGGCGCCGACAAGCGTGTCCAGCTCGATGCTCGAGGGCGGGTCGCAGGCGCCCAAGCCAGAGCTGCTGCCTGCCAGGCGCAAGAGGCCCCGCCGTCGCCTCCCCCACCCGAGCGTTTCGGCGGCCAGCCCGTCCGCCTCTGGGTGCCACCAGCCGCGAGCGCGCAGCACCGCCCGGCGAGCCCACGCGCCGGCACGCACGGAGGCTAGGTGCGCCATTACAGCTGGCATCCGCCGGTGCGTGGCATACGACGCCGGTCGACCCTCGGCGAAGGCGGCCACCCTCTCCTCGGCGCTGTCGACGACATCGCCGATCGAGCGGCCGCTCGTATCGAGGTAGCGCTCGGTGTAGTGGCTGAAGAGCTCAACCGGTGCCCGGACCAGCCACGAGACGCCCGCTGCACCGCTCCCCCCAAGCGGCCTCAGCGGGTAAAGGCACTTGCCGAGGGCGGGCCAGCCCTCGCACCTCCCGAGCGGCCCGTCCTGCCCCTTTGCAGTCCACTCCTTGCGCGCGCGCTGCTTGAGCGCGTACTCGGCCGTCTGCTCCCACGTGAAGGGCTTCTTCTTCCGCCCGCCGTACCGGTACTCGTGCAGCGCCGTCGAGAAGACGTAGTAGGACAGGTTTGTCATCGCCGAGACCACCACATCGTTCATGAGGGTCTGCTCGTCCGAGTTGGAAAAGTAGGGCGCCACCGCCCACGGCACGTATTGGCGGACCGCCTATGGCGGATGGCGCTCGGTGGCACCACAAACACCGCAGTGGGGCCAGGTGGCCGCCGGCGACCTCGGGGTGATGCATAAACAGGTCGATGCGCCGGGCAACCTCCCCAAGCACCTGAGGGTGGACGTGTCGCACTGAAGAGACGCGTAGAGAACGGGATTGAGGCTGCGAGCGGTCCCGTATCGCACCCACGCGAGGCCGGAGCCACGCCGCGCGCCCTGCGCGTAGAAGACGCCGGCATTGAGCAATGGCAGGTCCGGCTGGACGACGAGGTTGGCGGCGCCCAGCTGCCGCTTGAGCAGAGGGTAGGGGTTTTCAAACCTGGGCAAAGAGGATGGAGGGGAGGGTTAGGATTAGGGCTGGCTTCGAGAGAAGAGGGTAGCAGTGAACCAGGCGGCGTCGGTATCGGTCTGCAGCACGTTCACGCCGTGGTTAACCGCCTGTGGGCACAGAGTTGAGATGGCGCCAGATGCCAAGCTCCACCGCCTTTAGCCGCCCGTGCTCGTGATTTTGGGTCTAGAAGGTGCACCTCTCGCACAATTGCCGCTCGGGCAGGCCCGGAGAGGCCGCTGCTGGATACCAGTGCTAGCGCCCAGCATCTAACGGCGGCCGCCAGGCGAGCGACGAGCGCCTTGCGGACGTGGTAAAAGTAGAAGCGCAGGTCCCAATGCTTTCGGTTGCACAGCCCTTGGTTGTTTGGCCGCGATGGCGCTGTGACATGAGACGGGCAACGGAAGCGTGGGGAGATGGCTTGAGATCTCACATGCAGTTGGAGCGCACCGATCGAGGAACTCCACACGCATGCGAGCTGCGGCACTGTTCGGCGGAGCCGCGCACAACTAAAGAATGGAAGGGGGGGGGAGGTGGGACGTCTGCACAGGCGGCCGAGGGCTCTTCGGGGAGGTTGCCTTGCAGCTGAGTCCGAGACGAAGAGGGTGTGCCGCAATCGCAGCGCCCAGAACTGCAGGACGGTGTTGAGCGCAGTGGGCGACCCGTATGGAGAGCCGTCGCCGCAGATGAGGACCAGCTCGCCCCGGTAAGCGACTTGCGCGACCACTCGCTCGAGCACCTGATGATGCAACGAGGGCACCTCAGAGGCATCGCTAGGATTGCGAGGACGTGAGGTAGTGCGTCGAGGTCGGGGTTGAGTCTAGGTCTAGGATTTGGGTATGGCCACTCTCGAGCGAACCCCGGGTTGGTGACGGTCTGATCCAGTCTCATTGAAGGCAGGAAGGCGGCCGGCCGACTCAAACCACGACGGCTTGGCGCCTCCCCCACCCTTGCCGCTGCCACTACACCAGGGGCGAGGCCGTCAAGGGTGGCCGCTGGGGTGGTGTCTGTCTGTCGCCTTGCCGGCACGGCGCGCCGCTGCGATTGGCGTGCATTTGCATGGGCTCGTCTCGCCGGAGCTCTGCCTCCTCTGGGGCTGGCGGCGGCCCGGTGGCGGACAGCGCTCGGTGCGCGGCCATGCCGGGGTGGTGAGCGTGTGATCATTTGAAATTTGCCATCAACCTTGCGTTGGCAAACTTGAGCAACCCGGCGTCACGGAGAAAGGGCAGAGGTGGGCGTCAGGAGGGAGGGGGGGGTGAGGCCTTCGATGTTATGAAACAAAACACATGTGCACAACATACGCAGATACAGACATCCCGCACACAAAACCACAGTGAGAGGGAAGAGCGGACGCCGCTCGCCGCGGAGCGATACAGCAGCGAGCCGAGCCGAAAAATTCAAATTGTTTGTGCCAGCGATTGAGAGAGAGATTTTTAGCAATACCAAACAACTCTAACACTCACACGTCATTTGGGGCCTGGAGCCCTGTTCACGCGCGCGCGAGACGTGCAGACAGGGTCGCCAGGTGAGAGCGAATGGCGCGGTTCACGCCTCGCACAACAGAGAGAGAGAGATGCGCTCTGCATGGTGGGACATAAAAGAGAGCGAGTACTTGGGCGAGTAGGCCGTGCGGTCAACGCTGCCGCGCGCGACTTTGCGCGCGAGGCGGCGCAGCTTGAGAACGGCGGTGGGCGAGAAGCCGCCGCCGAACGTCTCGTGGAGCAGCAGGTTGAAGTTGTTGCGCTTGACAAAGATCGCGTCGTGGTAGAAACCGCGATGCGCCTTGACGTAGCCGTGGCCGGTCTTGGGGAGAAGGGTTGGCCGGGCTGCCCGCGCGCCTTGCAGCCCATGTTTAGGCGGCGGGCCTTCTCTTCGGTGTTGCCGAAGGCGTATGAGTGGCCAACGGAGGCGGGCGTGCCGCCACTCGAGGCGTTGCCAATGAGTGAGTGAGCCTGAGGCGCGCTGCGCCGCGGGTTTGCACGTCGGAGCACACCTCTGCTTCTCTCCGCAAGATATGAAGGAGGGCAACTCAACCACGTCCACTTCCCTCCCCCTCCCTCCCAACAACGCAGCGCAGGCCCGCCACACACACACACACACACACACACACACACACACACACACACACACACACACACACACATACACACACAACATAGCGAACACACACGCGCACGCACGGACCGCGGACACTAGAGTAGTTCGCGGACACCAGTAGTACTAGCGGACTCTGCGCTGAGGCGACTCTGTGCCACTGCCAGCCCAAGATAGCCCAGTGCACGCCGCAACGCTAACGCGACGGCCGAAGCGCCCAAACTCCGCCGAGGGAGCTCGTTCAGAAGAATTTGCCCGAACGTTCGCGCCGCGCCTGCTCCTTCTTGGAGATCAGGCGCAGGCTCGCAGCCACGGGCTTGGCCTTCTTCTCCTTCGCCTTCAGGAACTCGAGGCTCTCCTTGTACCTGAGGGCGGAAGAACACGGGGCGGCAGATATGCGAGACGAGGGGGCGATGCGTTGGGGCGGCGGCAAGGCGTTGTGCGGTTGGCCAAGCGGGCGCGGAGAGGAGAGGCTGGTGGCCCTGCTGCACCGCTGCTTCGCGAGCCGCGCATTCTCCTTGTTGGACCGACTTCTTGATCGACTTTTTGACAGGCTTTGTGACCGACTTCTTGACCGCGGTGGGCTTTACAACACCACGGGCCCCTGCCTTGCCAGCCACCGCCTTCTTGGGAGCAGGCGGTTTCGCCGAGAAGAGAGCGACCGGCGTGGCGGATCGCGCATGCCGCACGTATCCGGCAGCGAGTGGCGGCCGCAAAGCCGGCCGCAGTGAGAGTGCCGCGGGAAGGGCGAAGAGCAGTGCGAACGTCGGCCGCATGCTACGAGCGCACTCAGTAGGTAATTGGTGTGGTGCGGCTAGAGTGCGGCGGCTTGGTGCGGCGGAGGTGTGGGCACGCTGAGGATTACAGTCGATTACAGCGAGGCGTGACACACTGAAGAAATACCCAATTGCGGCGGCGGCGGCGCGCGTTAGCATACGTTTTTTCTTCTGCCACGCGGAAGCCCTCTAGTCCGTGCAGCCAACAGCTGCAGTGCGGCCGTCTGCCGTTTGACGAGAGCGGTGGGACATGCGACCCGTCTTCACGCTCTTCGGCGACTCCATCACGCAGTTCTCCTTTGGCCCCGGCGGCTGGGGCGCCGCGCTGGCAAACGACTGGCAGCGCCACGCAGACATCCGGCTGCGCGGATACTCGGGCTACAATACGCGCTGGGCGTTGCATCTGTTGCCGCATCTATTCCCGAGCGGCGGGCGCCCTGAGGACACGCCCGCGCTGGTCGTCGTCTTCCTTGGAGCGAACGACGCCACGAGGCCGCCGCCCCTGAGGCTCCAGCCAGAGCAGTCGAGCCGACAGCACGTGCCGCTCGAAGAGTATCGGCGCAACTTGGTCTCCATCATCGGCGCGATCCGCGAGTGTGGGGACGGCTCGGCACGCGTGCTGCTCCTCAGCCCTCCGCCGTGCGACGACGTCGCGTGGGCGCAGCACTGCTCGACGACGTACGGACT
>NW_005200952.1:0-4955 GCF_000372725.1 Emiliania huxleyi CCMP1516 | reverse complement strand
GGGGGCCACCTTGGCTCACCGCCCACTGGGGGAGCAGGGGCGGTTTCCAATGGGCAATCGGAGCGCCAACGGGGCGTTTCCGGCCGGTGGCTTCGCAGGTGAAGGGGGATCCGATTCCCTTTACTTTGCGCCGCTTTTTCCCCGTATTCGATCGCCAGCTGGCTCGCGGGCTCCCGGCCGACTGGTGGCTGGAGGTGGCTGAAGCAGACAAGCAGCTCGGCGTGAGCGCTCTTGACGAGGCGGCGCTGGCCGAGGCGGAGGTGCTGCTCCGCCAGCAGCTGCAGGCGCAGCTGCTGCGCTTGTGCGCGGCAGAGCTCGTAAGCTGGCAGGTGTTCGTCTACCTCGTCGAGGACTGGTGCCTCTGCGTGGCACTCCAGCGGAGTCGTGAGAGGCAGGCGGGAGGGGTCGTCGAGCTCGCGCGGCCGGTTGAGCTCGCGCTAGAGGCACCGGAGGCACACTGGCGCAACGAGGTGCAACCCTTCCTCGGGCCAGGCGACGCGATCGATTGCGGCTCGTGGGCCCTCGACGCAGAGCCAGAGGGCGTCTGGCGGGTGAGTTTGCTCGTGAGCGCGTGTGAGGAGAGTCACTGTCTGGAATGTAGGCACTAGTGCAGTGTGAGGCAGCTATAGAGAGAGGTAAGAGACACCCGTAGTGTCACTCGCCTCACACGTGGGTCGTGGCAGCAGAGTCACATCGAGAACCACGGAATGCGCCGCCGGATTCCAACTTTTTGCGGGGTAAGGTATGGTAGGGTCGGCGCCAAAAGGGTGGGGGGGTATGGTCCTGGCCGCCGGAGGCGGCCTGCTCGACGGGTGGGGGGGTATGGTCAATCGCTGGAGCGGCCACGTACAACAGGGTTCGAACCCAGTACACAGCCGCCGTACACAGCCGCGGACACGATGCCGACTCACGGCGGCCCCGGCCGCTTCGATACTGTCGCGGGCCTTCTCGCCGCGACGCCGCCTCAACTTCGGCTCCTGGACAGCTCGCTGCCCGACGACGCCGAGCGCGCCGCTGTGCGCAGCTGCTGCGCTGGTACGCTTGCGTCTTGCATCGCACAGCTCGACGCTGCGATTGCACCGCATGCCGTCCGCATGATGGACGGGAGGCTTCCGACAAGCGACGCTTTCCGTGGCGACGACCACGATCTCAGCAAGCTGAAGGCGCTCAAAACTGTCGCCACGATGGTCCTGCAGGACGGACCGATGCTCTATCGCGAGGCCTGCGCGAGTCTCGTCCACGCGCGCTCCACCTTCTTCTCGGACCTCAACGCGGCGCTCGATGCCGATGTCTTTGATTCTGCCTTTCGATTCAAATCGCCGTCGTGGCTCGCGAAGCGCGCGGGGCATGAGCTGTTGGCGCGCGTACCGCTCGTGCGCGTGCCTTTGGCCAGCTATGGCGCGGAGGGCGGCGTGCGATGGCGGAGGCGGAGGTGGCGCCAGCGGAGGCGGCGGAGGCGGAGGCCGTTCCAGCGGAGGTGACCATGGTTCCAGCGGAGGTGACCATGGCGGAGGCGGCGCCGGCGGAGACCGCGCCCGCGCCCGCGCCCGCGCTCGCACCGGCCGCGCCCGCGCCTGCGCCCGCGCCTGCGCCGGCACGCAAGGCCCTGGCGGCCTTTGCGGACATGCTCTGAGGGGTGAGCACGATTGCCGGCGGGTCACCTCGCGCAGACTGCATCGCGCGAACACGTGCCGCACGACCGGACGGCCTAACACGACGGTTACTGTACGCGCTCGTGTGGTGGGGTGGGGGGTGGGGGGGTATGGTCCTGCTGGCCAGAGGCGACGTCCTGTGCGGGTGGGGGGGTATGGTCGCGGCGCCAGGGCGCCGACCCTACCATACCATACCCCGCAAAAAGTCCGAACCCCGCCCGCCGCGGGCCGTCGGAGCTCGGCCTCGCGTCGAAACGATGGCCAGCTCCACCCTCCCGCTCTCCACCGAGGTTTGCGCGCGCTGCGCGCCAGAGCCTGGTCTGCGAGCCGTCGTCTTCAATCGCGTCCCAAAGTGCGGATCGACGACGCTGGAGCACATAATCCGCAACCAGTCGCGCCGGTGCGGCTTCCAGTTCCGGCGCTCGCATGACTACGTCAACTGCTCCATCAGCGAGGGCGAGCAGCGCCGCTTCGCCCGCCTGATCACTGAACTCGCGAGCCGCCGCCGCGTGCTCTACGACCGGCACCTCCACTTCGTCGACTTTGCGCAGCTCGGCAGCAACTCGCTGCGGCCGGTCTACATCAACATGCTGCGTGAGCCGCTGAGCATGCAGGTATCGGCCTTCTACTTTTGGCGCGACTGCATCTGCCGCACGCACAAGCCTTTTTGTCGCGCCGCCTGGCAGCCGAGCAACTCGTCGCCGCTCTGCTCGACCGGCGTGGACGCCGTGTATGCGAGCGTCGAGCCGCAGCCGGCGGTCGGCACGATCACGCGCTACTTTTGCGGGCAGGCCGCTGTGTGCAAGGTTGCCGACCCCGCGCCCGCGGCGGCAAGGAGAGCCGCGCTCGCGCGGGCGCTGCACAACCTCCGGCATCGCTACCTGTGGGTCGGCGTGCTCGAGCGGCTGGCCGACTCGCTCCAGCTGCTCACACTGCAGCTACCGAGCTTCTTTGGCGGCCTCGACGTCGCCGCCGCAAGCCGCGCGCACGTACGGCCGGTGGACTCCTCCGCCTACCCGCCCGCCCAGCCAGAGACGCTCTCCAAGCTCGCACGGGAAAGTGCCAACGATCTGACCGTGTATCGGCACGCGCTGCAGCTGCTCGAGTGCCGGCTGCTGCATTGCGCCTCGTCCGCCGATGGCGGCGCGAGCGGCCGCGGCGGCCGCTGCGCGCGGACCAGAGCGCGCGGCGCGGCGCGGCTGCAGCAAGCGGCGAGGCGAGGTGGACGCGGCGCGACGGCGGCGCGCAACTCGGCGGCGGCGAGGCTACTCGGCGGCGGGGAGTACAATGGCGAGAGCTGGCTCGCGGCGTGAGCCGTGAGGCGGTGTCCTGTCGCATCGTGCGTGTGGAATGATGGGTGGTTGGGTCAGTGTTATGTCGACGGTGAAAAGCCCTTTTTCTGCCACTAGAGCACTGCACTCCGTCAGGCTGCACTCGCGCCGACACTCGATATCTGACTGACTTCTACTTTATCGATCAACACTTTCGATAGACCGAAAGTAAGATCGTTCGGTGCAGAAACCCCGGCCATGCCCATGTAACGCAATTGTGCTCGATTTTTTTGATTTTTTGGTCGAGAAGTGTCTCCAAGTCTTCTGGACCCATCGATGGCCGTCGCCTCGACGCCGCTCGTCGCGGCACCATCGTGCCCGGCCTGGGCGAAGCATCGTCGCGGGCGCCAGCCGCAGTTCGACGGCAAGCCGTGCGAGCCTGCCGAGGAGGAGGACATGTGGCTGTGCCTGGCCGACGGCCGCGCGCGCAGCACCGCCGACCTGAAGCGCCTGGCGACAGCCGCTCGGGTGCGAGCGAAACGAGCAGGAGATGCAGCCGCCGCGAACACGCGCGATCGGCAGGCGCGCGACCAGCGCCGCCGGCAGCGTGAGCAGCACGACCGGCGCGCAGCGCCGGCGGTCGCCAAGACCGTGCGCCCACAACGCGGCCAGTGCGGCTGCCCGGCGCACGCGGTGTGCGGCATGTGCGTCGACCAGAGCAAGCTCGCCGCGGCCGAGCAGGCGGCCATCGACCTGGAGACGCGCTTCCACGCCTCGACGAACGTCGTCATGGACCTGGAGCGGCCCGAGGACGAGACGGCGGCGCTGCTGCAGCGCTGCGTGCACGTCTCCGACGAGACGAAGCGGCGGCTGCTGGGCGAGTGGAGCGACGAGCGCATGGCGCACGCGCTGCCGCTGCACGCATGCGCCTCGTGCGGCGTGCGGGACCCGTCGCTGACGTACACGCGGGTTGACGTGTCGGCGCTGCCGCGTACTGTGTTGACGAGCAGATGCGCGACGCATCAGACGCGCAGGATGACGGTGCAAGCATGTCCGAGGGTGAGTAAAAGTGTGAGGTTTGGTGGAGGCTGTAGCGTCGTCGCGCGTAAGAAGAGTGGTGAAATTTAGAAAAGGAGTTGCGGTGTTGATCGCCGCGGGAGCCCTCTTATAGTCTCTTTGCTCTAAAAGTTTTACAATCTGGTTACAATTACCGCGCTATATACATCTCTCCCTCTCCCTCTCTCGTCTTTTCTCGACCTCCTTGGAAGTCGTTCTCCTCCATACACCTAGAAACACGCCAAGAAAGAGGAGAAGGGGAAGAAGGAATGGCAAAATGCCAATGGGGCCTCTCAGCACTCAGGTCTCAGCGCTCCGCAAATTCTTGTCCGGGAACTAGAGCCACTTGGTTGGAGTGCAAGTCGGCAGCCTCACACCCAGAGAGCCGGGTAGCTAAGAAGCGCACCCAGCGGGCCGGATGATCGGGATCGGGCTATACGAGCAAGAAAGAAAGCTCTGACCCGCTTGAGGGGTGCGGTCAGTGCGGGGCGGGCGCCGGAGTGGGAGTCGTTCTGAGGAAGCCGTCGCCCGCGCCTTGTCTGTCGCGTAATCGTGCTGTGCGCGTGCTAAAATTCTTTTCAGTCCCGTGCCTAGTGTCGTGCGAGGGAGTTTTGCTGTAAAATTCTTTCCTGTGTGAGTGCCAGTGCGCGCCAGTCCCGTGCCTAGTGTCGTGCGAGGGAGTTTTGACCGCGCAAGATATAAAGGGTGGCCTAAGGGCTCTGCCCGCAAGGCGCCCGCGTCGCAGACGCGGTACCATTGACAAATCTGCAATATACCCCCACACGAACAAATAGCAAAATCCGAATACCGTAGAAACTGTGCGATCTGGGCCGTGGACGGACGCAAGCCTTCAGCTGGTGCCAAGACATTCGTAAAATTGAAGCCAAAACCGCCGCCAAATTCGTGCTAGGGAAAGCTGATCGAGCCCAGCGTGCCCGCGGCCGCCTCCCGCGCAACACCGCCGCTGGGGACGACA
>NW_005200953.1:2166-5260 GCF_000372725.1 Emiliania huxleyi CCMP1516 | reverse complement strand
TCGCTGAAGCCACGCCGCGCGAAGTAATCCTCGTCGAGGTCCGTCAGCAGCACGCGCACCTGCCATGGTTGCGAGAATGCCGAACATGGCCGCGCACTGTGTGTGCAGGGCGCTGAGAGGGTGAGGGTTGGTGGGAAGGGAGAAAGAAGGCTATGAGTGGGTGTGTGGGAGGTCAAGAAGGACGGGGGTGTGGGTTGAGAGTGCGGCACAACGTGCGCACCACCAGAAGCCCGCGTTCATAATCAGGCCCAAGCGCGTTTGCCCCAGACGGCGGCACCATAGGCGGCGGCGGCGACGGCACGTTCGGGTCCACGCAGTAGGCATCCTTCGACGCACGGTACACGAAGACCGAGCCGTCGCCGTTGGTGTTGCAGTTCGCGATCACCATCTCCGCAGCCCCGGCGTCGTAGGCTGCACAGCCAGCCTCGATGGCCCTTGGGCTCGAGAGGTTGTATCGAGTGTCGTGCAGCTGCACGCCCGAGTACGATTCCCATCCTGGGTACGGCACCGCCTCGAGGTAGCCGCACAGCGCCGCTGCGCCGTGGGCTCCACCGGGGATCAGCGGCGGCGGCGGCGGCAGCGGTGGCGACGGCGAGGCCGGCGGCGGGGCGAAGGGAGGCGGCGAGGACGGAAACGAGGAGATGCCGAGAGGAGCGAGCAACATGGTGAGCATGCCGGTCCGCTGCTGTGGAACAGCCAGCAGCAAATTGCTCAACAGAATGGTGCTCACAGTGTCGAGGTGCTCAACAGCGTCGCGCTGCGCCGCCGCTTCAATCACGAGTCACGCTTTTGTTTACCTTCAACCCGAGGGTGAACTGCTGACAGGGTTTGCGATGAGAAGCGATCCGAACGTGGCATTCGGGTGATTAGATCACTTCCGCCGTAACGCAAGAGCACTGCGTTTTCTGTTTAGGAAGGCAGACGGCGCGCTTCGTTTGTTTGTTGGAGAGAGAGATTCTCTCTTTTGTTGGCCGCACAACACGTGCTACGTCAAGGCGCATCGCGGTTTCTACCACGACGCGATCTTTGTCAAGCGCAACAACTTCAACCTGCTGCTCCACGAGACGTTCGGCGGCGGCTTCTCGCCCACCGCCGTTCTCAAGCTGCGCCGCCTCGCGCGCAAAGTCGCGCGCGGCAGCGTTGACCGCACGGCCTACTCGCCCAAGTACTCGCTCTCTTTTATGTCCCACCATCCAGAGCGCATCTCTCTCTCTGTTGTGCGAGGCGTGAACCGCGCCATTCGCTCTCACCTGGCAACCCTGTCTGCACGTCTCGCGCGCGCGTGAACAGGGCCCTAGCCAGGGTTTCGAGCGGAGGGTGCCCCGGATTCGTCTATCCGTTGGGCCCCGGTACTTCATTAGAACTGATCATGATTCGCAGCTACCGTCCCTTTACGGTGGGCCTTTTGGCAGCGGTCAAACAACAAGCGCGCGTGAACAGGGCTCGAGGGACAGGGACTCGACCGGGTCGGTGCGGCGCAGCTTCGGCAGGTCGAGCTCGTGGCCGTCGATATTCAGCTTGCCCCGCCTTTGCCTACCAATCCAGCGATTGAGCAATCAGAGACAAGCAGCAAGACAGGTCTTATTGTGGGACTTGTCGTTGGTATTTTGTCGAGGGCAAGGCTGGGCGTCCTATGTTTGTGCTCCCCCCCGGACCCCTCACTCTCGGGCACTAAGTATCCATCTGACCACTCATCGACGGGGCTTGGCGAGCGGCCGCGCTGCGGGGCAGGGCTGGTGAGAATGGGCTCTGGCCACTCGCCCGTGCGGTTGTAACCGCGCATCAGCCGAACGGAGGCCTCGACCGCCCCTCGCGGCAAGCTCTCGAGCATCTCGAGCAGCTCCCCCGCCGCCATCGCCGCCTCGAACTGCTCCCTCATGCCGAGCGCGCCGCAGACCTTGCGTACAGCCTCTTGCTGCAAAACGGAAAATTTCTTTTCTCGCAGTGACGCTTATCTTTGTTTACTGCTGCTCCGGCGCCACTTCGCCGACCGCGCTGTCTTGCCGGCGCGCACCACGCCCAGCCGCAGCCCGTACTAGCCCTCCGCGACACGCACAGCGCTGCGGCGCCGACTCGCGCTCGGCTCCCGCCTTTGCCGCGCTCGCAGCAGCCGCCTCAGCGGCGCGAGCGCCGCCGACACGCAGAAAGCCCAGACACACGGCTTTTGCCAGCTCCGCCGCGCGCCATTCTCGTCGGACCCCACAGCGCAAAGTCCGCGCTGACGCGCCACACGCGGCGTCACGCGCGCGGGAATGTCGGCGCGCGCCGCGGCGCGCGAGCCGATTCTGCGCAGACACAGCGCCTCTGCCCCTTGCAGGCGGAAATGCCCAAGGTCGGAAGCATCCCGCGCTCCGCCACGGTGGCGTGGTCGTCCTCCAACGAGCACTCTGGCTTGCTGGCGGCGGGCACCGTCGCGGGCGCCATATCGGACACGTTTGACTCCACTTCGCACCTCGATGTGCGTGACGCCTGCAGCGCCGGTCTCAGCGCTGCGACTCCGCTCGACGCCCGCACGCACACCTCCTCCCCTCCCACATCCGGCAGGTCTTCTCGCTCGACCTGCAGGGCGGCGCCGAGCTGCCGCTGGTCGGCTCGCTCGCGTGCAACGACCGCTTCAGCCGGCTGACGTGGGGCACCAAGGGCGTGGCGGACGGCTCGCTGCCGTACGGGCTGCTGGCGGCCGGCACGGCCAACGGCAGCGTGCAGATCGTCGACCCCGGCCGGCTCATCAGCCGCCACGACGCCCCCGTGGTTGCGACGATCGACTCCCACTCGGGGCCCGTGCGCGGGCTCGAGTTCAACCCGGCCGTGCCGGAGCTGCTCGCCTCGGGCGCGGCCGAGTCGGAGGTCTTCATCACCGACCTGACGAATCCGTCGACGCCGCGCGTCGTCTCGCCGGGCGCAAAGTCGCCCGGCCCCGGCGCCGACATCTCTTGCGTCGCGTGGAACCGCAGGGTGACGCACATCCTCGCGTCGACGTCGCACAACGGCCTCTCCGTCGTGTGGGACCTCAAGCTCAAGAAGCCGGTCATCAACTTCACCAACTCGGCGAACCGCGGGCAGCGCAACTCAGTCATCGCATGGAACCCCGAGG
>NW_005200953.1:0-1862 GCF_000372725.1 Emiliania huxleyi CCMP1516 | reverse complement strand
TGACGTTGATCGATCAGCGCTGATCTCCCTAGCCTATCGGCCACCCGCTCGATCCTCGGATCGCTCACTCGTCGCAAATCGATCGACTGAGCTGTCAGCAAGGGGCTGCCTTTCCTTTTTTCGAAAACGCGCGCGCGCCCGTCGCCCGGCAAAACTGTCAGGTCCGCCGCGACGCGTCGCCGCAATGGCGGGCAGCGACGTGGTGCAAGCCATGCGGCTCGCCCTGGACTGCCCCGCACAGCCCGGTTGGCAGTAGGAGGCCCCGCCGGTGAGACCACTGATTTTGATGCCGACCATAAATTCTCGCAACTCGAACGCATGCTACTTACAGCTGCTGTCTGTACAGAGATGCCAGCACCCCCCAGCAGCAGAGCGCTGCTGCTGGGGGGGGGGTCCCGACCCCCCCAGCAGCAGAGCGCTGCTGCTGGGGGGGGGGTCCCGCCCCCCCCAGCAGCAGAGCGCTCCTGCTGGGGGGGGGGTCGGCCATGGGCTTAGGTGTGCAGGGGGGGTACCGAGCAGTGTGCGGCCGCTCTTAGCTCTTGGGGCCACCTTTCCGCTTTGGTTTTTTCCCCACTGACCACTCGGACAACTTTTACCAAATGCAAAAGTTGCACCTTACCATTCGGGCAAATTCGATTGCATTTTACCACTCGGGCAAACTCGATGAAACGGGCGGACGGAAAACGCGTTTGCGGCAGCTCGCCCGAGAGCTATGGCCTATGCATGAAGCGGCCCTATCCATCTGACCACTCATCGACGGGGCTTTGGCGAGCAGCCGCGCTGCGCCTGCGGGGCAGGGCTGGTGAGAATGGGCTCTGGCCACTCGCCCGTGCGGTTGTAACCGCGCATCAGCCGAACGGAGGCCTCGACCGCCCCTCGCGGCAAGCTCTCGAGCATCTCGAGCAGCTCCCCCGCCGCCATCGCCGCCTCGAACTGCTCCCTCATGCCGAGCGCGCCGCAGACCTTGCGTACAGCCTCTTGCTGCACCTCGTCCGGTAAATCGGTGTCGTAAATGCGACACACACAGCGCTAGCTCCAAAATTTCTTTTCTCGCAGTGACGCTTATCTCTTGTTTACTGCTGCTGCCGGCGCCACTTCGCCGACCGCGCTGTCTTGCCGGCGCGCACCACGCCCAGCCGCAGCCCGTACTAGCCCTCCGCGACACACACAGCGCTGCGGCGCCGACTCGCGCTCGGCTCCCGCCTTTGCCGCGCTCGCAGCAGCCGCCTCAGCGGCGCGAGCGCCGCCGACACGCAGAAAGCCCAGACACACGGCTTTTGGCCAGCTCCGCCGCGCGCCATTCTCGTCGGACCCCACAGCGCAAAGTCCGCGCTGACGCGCCACACGCGGCGTCACGCGCGCGGGAATGTCGGCGCTCGCCGCGGCGCGCGAGCCGATTCTGCGCAGACACAGCGCCTCTGCCCCTTGCAGGCGGAAATGCCCAAGGTCGGAAGCATCCCGCGCTCCGCCACGGTGGCGTGGTCGTCCTCCAACGAGCACTCTGGCTTGCTGGCGGCGGGCACCGTCGCGGGCGCCATATCGGACACGTTTGACTCCACTTCGCACCTCGATGTGCGTGACGCCTGCAGCGCCGGTCTCAGCGCTACGACTCCGCTCGACGCCCGCACGCACACCTCCTCCCCTCCCCCATCCGGCAGGTCTTCTCGCTCGACCTGCAGGGCGGCGCCGAGCTGCCGCTGGTCGGCTCGCTCGCGTGCAACGACCGCTTCAGCCGGCTGACGTGGGGCACCAAGGGCGTGGCGGACGGCTCGCTGCCGTACGGGCTGCTGGCGGCCGGCACGGCCAACGGCAGCGTGCAGATCGTCGACCCCGGCCGGCTCATCAGCCGCCACGACGCCCCC
>NW_005200954.1:0-4957 GCF_000372725.1 Emiliania huxleyi CCMP1516 | reverse complement strand
TCCACCAAGATCGTGCAGGGCGGGGACACACGTCCCTAAATCCCATCTCGTCTCAGAGTTTGACCGTTTTCTTTATTTATTTAGAAGTTTCTTTTTGCTCACGGTGTTTTCGGGTGCCGCGCGACACCGTGCGAGGGAGTTTTGTTGTGAAACTCTCATTTCTTTTTGCCGTCGCACCGGTGTGACGTGTGAGCTCACAGAGAGCTGTGTCGAGCACGTCTGCTGTGAGGGAGAGTTCGCTGGTTCTTTTTGGTTTGCCTGTGTTAGTGCTGCACGCACGCGCCAGGGTCCGAGCCTGTCTGTATAAAATAATAAAACGGCCACCAAACGAGGGGTGGGAGAAGGACAGGGTCCTTACCTGCACGAGCAGGATCTTGTAAGGACGATCAGGGACACAGGCCTAAAAGAAAAGAAAGAAAACAGACAACGCAAGAGAGGGATGCGGATGGGAGGACGGCACGCCGCCACCACACAGGGATTTTAAGGAGAGGAGTGTGGTGCTAGCCGTCGCCCACCCTAACCCTTCCTTGGTCGTCTGCCTCTTTCTATCTCCCTTCGCAGTCCCTCGCCGATTCTCGCTGCAACCTTCATGCCACCTCGCGGTCGTCCCACTCTCGTCGTTCTCCCTCCTGTAGCTTCCTCCTCTGTCTGTCGCGTCGCTCTCGTCTGCCTCATCCTTCCTGCGACGCCGCCGCCGCCTGCCTGCCGATCCCTTGCTCTCGCGGCTTCTCCCGCCTTTCGGCGCAACTCTGCCCTCGGACACAGGCCTGTCTGTCTGTGTGCGCCGCCTAAAATTCTCTTTTAAATTTAACTTGTGTGCCGGTGATAGTACTAGCACGCGCCAGTTCGCACCTGTGTCGAGCCTGTCTGCTGTGAGAGAGAGTTCTGTTGTAAATTTAACTTTACCAAAACGCTCATGTTTGGATTTGGGCCAAAACTAACTGTAGTGCGCGTCGGGCTGGTGGTTTAGGTTTGGACGACGGCCGACTCTCTCCATGCCGTTGGTTTGCGACCTCGACTGGCCTGACGAGGCTGCGCTGTGCTACGGCCAGAAGAACCCGGACCTGCTCAAGGCGTACTGCCTGAAGCAGGCCGTGAGCACAGCGCTGACGGCGACGTCAGTACTCGGTGCGCATGGGTGTGACCTCAACAGGGTGCGCTGCCATTATGCCAGACGAGGAGTGGCCGAGGGGAGGTCCATTTGCACGCGCGAGGAGGTGAGGGCCTTCGAGACCGCCACGCCGCCGCGGCTCAGGGCAGCACCATTACCAGCAGCGCGTCCGAGAGCAGCCAGCAAACTGCTGGAGAACCCGCCTCGGTTGGGCTGGGTGAGCTGGACGAGGACGCAGCTGAGAAGGTTCTTGCCCACGGCGACAGTCACTCGCCAGACAGGGAGGGTGCGGCATCGGCGGTCGACACATCCTTCTGCTGTCAACTACTCTTTGCGGGGGGCGCCGCTCCGCCGGATCGATCTCATGTGCTTTGCCTACCGATACCATGACCTGCGGCAACGGTATTGCCGAGCCCAAGGGCCGCTCAGTTGGCGAATATTGAACGAATCGTCTGCTTGCAACTGGAATCTGCTGCAGTGGCACTGGGAGCAGCGCGGCGCCCAGGAGCAGCGCTTCATGGGCTGCACCCGCTTGGAGCGTATTCAAGCGCTGCTGTATTCCACTCAGCCAACAAAGCGGCCACGAGACAACCGCAACGCCGCCGCCGAGACGCGGGTCCTCTTGGAGCTGATGCACTGGAAGAGACAGAACAGGAGCTTCGGGCAGCGTTGCCAGGCTGCAGTCGCAACCCCTTACAACGTCACTCCCGGGGGCGGCGAAGCTTATCTGCTGCAGACCGCGGCCACGTTTCAGCGTATCGGCTGCCGCGTGACGCTGCTGCTGCGGCACCATCATCAGTGCATGAACCGCTGCCTCGATAGAACCGCACAAATGCTTGGCGTGGCCCTGGACACGACAGCCATCAGGACTGTGGTTCTCCCGTTTGCCGGACTGCGGCGAGGGCGAGACGCGGCCAGGCGCGGCGTTATCGACTTCGACATCTTTTTCCTCCTCGGCAATAGCAAGTCCCCGCCGATGCCTGGCCTTGGCCGTTTGAACCTCTACATGTGCCAATTTCCCTTCGATTGGATGCAGCAGCTCTATACCACGCAGGAGATCAATCTGGGGACGTACGACCACGTGCTCCTCAATAGCAACTATAGTCTGCAGTGGTACAAAACCTCGCTGGAGGCGCAACTGCAAAGGCCGTGCGCGCCGCTGCCGCTGATCGTCTACCCGCCCGTCGCACTCCCTCAGTTGAGGCGCGCGACCCACACTTTTGTGACGCGCCCGATGCGCATTGTCGTGGTGGGACGCCTCTTTGAGGGGCTCCAACAGAAGGGGCACTTTATCGCCGTGCGCGCGTTTGCTCAGCTACTGTCACTCGCCAACCTATCTGCCAACGCCTCGTTCGCCGAGCAGCTGGAGCTTTATATCGTTGGAAGCGTCGTGAGCGGGCACGAGGCGTACGCAGATCAGGTTGCCACCCTGGCCGACCGCCTCGGTATCAGCGGGGTGCACTGCGAGTTCGACGTGCAGAGAGAGCGGGTGGAGGAGCTCATTGAGGGGGCGCGCGTCGTGTGGTCCCTCACCGGGTTCGGGCAGATGCGCGAAGTCAAAGAGCCGGCGGACGCCGAGCACTTTGGCATCGCCGTGGCAGAGGCGATGGGCGCGGGATGCATTCCTGTGTTGCTCAACGCGGGCGCACTGCCCGAGCATGTGCCGAGCGGGGCCGTCGGCCGGGTTGCCGCCTCGGTGGACCAGATTTCGCTGCTGACGCTGGGGGTGCTGTCCCTGCCGCAAGCCCAGCAGCTCGAGATGAGCTTGGCGGCGCGGCACGCCGCGGCTCGCTTCACTGGCGATAGGTTCCATCACCGACTCCGCAATCTTGTTCACAAGGGGCACCTGACGGCGTTTTGGAGCGGCCTGAAGCGACAGGTGTGCAAACAGAGCTTCCAGCTGCAGCACCTCGATCGCCCGACCGAGCGCCCAGACGTCTGGCGCCGGCGCAAGAAGGGCGTGGCACTGATTGTCGAGACGCGGCCCGACTGGGTCTTTGCCACGGCGGTGATGGCCAACCTGAGGTACCTCCCCGCGGAACTCTCCTGGCGGTTGCGCGTCGCGCACGGCTCGGAGAATGCCGAGTTTGTCCGCGCCGCCTTGACGCACGTGCAGCCGGTCGAGTTTTGGGACCTCGGCGTCGATTCGATTCGCGAGTCGGACTACAACGCGCTGCTCAAGACACCTTCGTTCTGGTCGTCGATGCAGGCTGATTACTGCCTGGTCTTCCAGACCGACGGCCTGCTGCTCCGGCCGGTGCCGATGCGCATGTTTGGGTGGGACTGGGTGGGGGCGCCGTGGCATCCGCATAATGACGCCTACAAGGGTGTCAACGAGGAAAAACTTCCCATCCCCTCGCTCGATCGGCGTTACCGCGTCGGCAACGGCGGCCTGTCGATCCGCAGCGTGCCGGCGATGGCGGACGTGTGCCAGAAGCACAGCAACGAGTCGGCGGACAAGGAGCAGGAGGACATCTTTCTGGTCAAGAATCTGCACTTGCACGGCTACCAGGTCGCCGACCTGCAGTCGGCGGCCGAGTTTGCGCTCGAGGTGCCCGTCCCCGATGCGCCCGTCGACACGACGACGTTGGTTGGGATCCACCAGTCCTGGCTCTTCAACCCTCCCAGGCGAGCTCCGCCCGCGAGACCTGGCAGCCCGCGCACGCGCATAGCCCCCGCTGACCCGCAGCCCCCCCTGCAGGGTCGTCGCCATGCTGTTGCGGCAAATCTGCGGCGGGTGCGAGGTCTAGCTTTGGAGCACTTGGAGTGCAGTCGGTATCTAGACACCTCCGCGCTTTTTTTTCCGCCAGAGCAAACCTATCCGCGGTGGCATACATGGGGAAGAGCAAGCTAAAGCCTGCCGCCGCCGCGGCGGCTCGGCAAAGGAACAAGGGAATGCTGCCCACAAGCTGGGTGTTGCACTCGGCTGCAGTCGCACTCGCCATAATCGGCACCTTCATGCTCACGCGCTCGCCCTCTGCGGAGACTGAGCCGGCGCCTCGGGCGCCGCGGAAGCAGACGGCCGACAGAGCATTCCCCACTCACTCGGCGTCGGAGACCGAGACCTGCGCTTCGTGGGTGGCGGACGGCGAATGTGAGAACAATAAGGCGCTGATGGAGCGGCAGTGCCCGCGCGCCTGCGACGCGCGCTGGGCGGCTGTTGCGGCGCGGCAGGAGGAGGAGGCGGATTCCGGCCCTCCCGACAACGATCCCGTCAACTGCCCGAGTTGGGCGGCAATGGGTGAGTGCGAGGCAAACTCGGCCTTCATGCTGAGCGAGTGCGGCGCGTCGTGCCGCAAGGCGAACCGCGTGACCGACCTGCACCAGGACTGCGCCGCGTGGGTGGGTGACGGTGAGTGCTTCCGCAACCCCGCCTTCATGCTGCAGCAGTGCAAGGCGAGCTGCGCCGCCTTTGCCACACAGCACAAGGGGATCCTGCAGGACACGTCCGACGCGTGCGTCAACTTTGCCCTCTCGGGCAAGTGCGAGCAGGAGGCGGCCAAGGCTGCAGAGGAGTGCGCGGCGTCATGTCACATCCAGCGGATCTGCGGGAATCACTCGGAGGCAGTGCAGTGCCAGAGGGCTCTCCGCTGCGAGGCGCTCGCCCGATCAGAGACCGAACATGCCCATGAACATGTGCATGCACATGCACATGTCCAGGACAGCGACGTGTCCCCACAGGCGCTCGCCGACCAGGACAGCGACTGCGCTGCGCGCGCCACAGCGGGCGAGTGCGAGCGGCACGCGGCGGCGGTGCTGCCGCGTTGCCTGAAGAGCTGCTCGGAGCTCGACGTCGGCGGGCTGATGCGCTTCCACGTGCCCCACCGGAGGGCGAAGCTGTCTCCG
>NW_005200955.1:0-4957 GCF_000372725.1 Emiliania huxleyi CCMP1516 | reverse complement strand
AAAGAAAGTTTTTGTGGGACGCACAGGGGGGGCCCCCCCCCATAAAGGAGTGGGGGGTCCTGGCCCCAAAGGCCCAAAATCATGCCATTTTTGGGGGAGAAATTGTCCATTTTTTCACCCCGGAAAAAAGGAACGGGAAATCCCTCTTTGGGGGGGGGGGGGGGGGCCTCTTCGCAAATGGGGGGCCCTTTTGGGACTTGGTTATGGGGGAAGGGGTCCATGGGGGTTACCCCGCCCCCCCAGTCAGGGTCACAGGGCAAGGGGGAGGGGGATTTCAGTGGATTGGATCGGTGGTTGGGGGGGAAGCCCCGCACAGGGTTCAGGGGAAAGGGTGGAAATTGGGGGGTCCCCTGGGGCCCCAAGGCGCAACGGTGAGCTGTGAAGGGGGTCCCCTGCCGGGTTGTTTTTTCCCCCCCCCTCCCCCCCCTTTCTTTTTTAATTTTTTTTTCCCTTTCCCTTTCCCTTTCCCTTTCCCTTTCCCTTTCCCCCTCCCTTTCCCTTTCCCTCCCCCCCCCCCCCCCCCCCCCTTCTCTCTCTCTCGCTCTCTCTCTCTCTCGCTCGCTCGCTCGCTCGCTCGCTCGCGAACATTTTTTTCTTTTTTCCTCGCGCTCGATGTACATAAGAGAGAATTCTTGTCAGTGGGATTAGTGACACCCCTTTCTTCCCTTGCGTTTGTCCGGCCGGCTCGTGCAGCGCTGGAACAGGCCGAGCTCATAGGGCGCCGAGCTCGCCAGCTGCAGCCCTGCAGTTCTCGATACTGAGCCCTCCTCCCGACCCGCTCTTGATGTCCATCCGGTCCGCGCCGTCCAGCTGGGCGACGCCGTCGCGTACGAGCCGGCCTCGACGCGCTCGCGGCTGCCGCGGCGGCCTCGGAGGCGCGCTCGGCGAGCGGCCGCGCTCGGCGGTGCTCCTGCTGCTGCCGTGCCGCCGAGCGGCGTCGAGGCTCCAGAGAGGCGATGCCAGTGACCGGCCGCGTCGGAGGCCTCGCTCCGGTCAAGTTCCTCGCGCTCTCTCCACCTCTCTCGCCGCAGTTGCGTAGGCGACAAAATGAGCTCGCTCGCGAAAATCACAAACAGTTGGAGTGGGAAGGGGTGCTGGGCCCGAGCCTGCTTGACACTGCGGACACGGTCCGTCTGCGTCATTCCCCCCAGGCTGATTCGCCGTCTCGTACTTCCTCGCGCTTTTTCTCACCCTTGCCCAGAAGCTTCCCACGCCAAAATGCGGCGCGATGCAGTCCTGCTCGTGGAGGTTTGTGCGAACAGAATCCAGTGCGGTGCAGTGTGGCAGCTTGCGAGGAGCGGTGACGGGTCGTTTGCCCGTGGAGCCAGTTTGCCAAACCGGGAGGGGCAGAGCGCGGGGCCGCTCGCACTGTCACACCTCGCACATCCCGTCCTGGACACATCACTCGTGGATAGTGCGCAGCCGCCGCCGTGTGCGCCAATTCGTCGAGAGTGCGCAATGACCGGACGCTCGGGAAAGGTTTATGTAAGTACATTTGAAAATGGCCGAGTTCGTCTCAGTTATCGCCTCTCAGTTATATCGTGAGTCTTTGTCTTTGACGTCCGACGACATGTCACATGAAAGTCATGAACATGACAGGCGGCCGGTCTCGGGGTCTGAGACTCGCTGCTGACCGCCGACATTCCGCTCTCTGAGTCGTGAGTGTGCGCCCTGGAGGCCGGCCTCCCGAGTCGCCGGCGCCCAGTACGTCAAGCTCCCAGCTCATAGACTCAGAGAGGGACGTGGTGGGCGCAGAAGCGGGCGAGTGATGTCCGTTGCGAAAGCCCGAGGGCGGCTCGGCAGCCCCGGGTCGGCTGGCGAATAGCCTGCCGTGCCGTCAAAGAGCAGAACGCGTAAGCAGCGGCCGAGATGCGCTGTCCTCGGCCAGCGCGGGTCCTTCGTCGCGGCGTCGCGGTCTCCTGGTCGAGGAGACCGGCGCAAAGGGCGTGGCTCACTCGCGCGGCAGATTAGCGCGAGCTTCGGCCGAGCACAATGCGATTCGCCCCACCACCCATCCGAACGAGATTGAGTTCGGTCCGCGGGCACGTCGAGGGCGAATCACGCCACGCGGCGGTGGCGGCTCGGGCAACATACACACGTCCTCGAAATAGTAGCGCGCCGGAAGACCGAGGCAAAACTCCGCGCGCCCGAGACGACCTGCGCGGCGGGGACGGCTCTCTCGACTCCGCGTGCACGAGTGGGGGCCTCGGAAGCGGCGAGATGCGGCGCCGAGAGAGGGAGACATGTGCCGCTCTCGCGCCTGAGCGCCAAGCGCAGGCGTCGCGAGCCGGTGGCGGAGCCGCCGAGCGTCGCGAACGGTCCACCGCTCGCGCACGCGTGCAGCCGGTCCAGGGCGGCTAGGCAGAAAGAAGAATGGCGCGAATTGAGGCCGTACGCGCCCAGCGCGAGCCTTGTTCCAGAGCGGCTGGCTGTCGCACGAGCCGGTTCAGCTTTCTTTTTCTCTCTTATTCCTGCGAAGCAGTGCAGGGTCGTCTCGCGCACATCCGCCCCGAGCGTCTCGGCGGTGGAGTCGCAACGCGATGCAGGCCACACAGGCGGTCGTGGTCTCGCTGGGGCCGTTGGCACCTGCGCGAGCGGTCGGCCGCGGCCGCCGCCGCCGCCGGCGGCTCGGCCAAAAGCTGTGCGCGGGTGCCTCCGTCTTTGTGCTCGGCCAGCTGGTGCTGCACCGCTCGATGACGGCCGAGGGCGACGCCTCCAGTCAGGCCGCCACAACCGACAGGCCAGACCACGACTCGGCCGCCCGTGTGACCCCGCCTGCCGGCGGTGAGGCGAGTGGCAGCACCGCCGACCTCGACGCGCTCTACCCTCCTGAGGACGGCGGCTGGGGCGACGGCGGTGGCGGCCCGTGGCTGGACGCGATACGAGACGCTTGGACTGCCTCGCTCGGTGGCAGCGGCGGCGGCGGACGTGGCGGCGGAGGTAGCGGCGGTCGGACGTTGCCTCCGCTGCCGCGCCTGATCCACCAGACGTGGAAGGACGCCTTCCCTCCGCGAGAGCTCTTCGCGCCGCGCTGGCGCGCCTCCCTGCAGCGGGTCAACCCCGGCTGGTCCTATCGGCTATGGGTGCGCGGATGGAGAGCGCGCGCGCGAGAGACAGAGAGAGGTGGCGGCGGAAGCGGCGCAGGTCGCTGCAGTTGCGTCCCGACTCGTCTGATCTCCTGCCTCTCACCCGCCATCTCCTGCCTCTCACCCGCCGTCTCCTGCCCGCGACTCGCTGCTCATCACGCGCCCGACCGCCCAGTTGACACCCCCCCCCCCCCCCCGGGGGGGCCCCGCCACAGAAGGACGCCGACAACCTCGAGCTCGTCCGCTCCCACTACCCCTCCTTCCTGCCACTGTACCAAGCATACCCCTCGCCGATCCAGGGCAGCGAGGCGGCCCGCTCCCGCCCGCACCCGCCCCGGACCCAGCCGCCCCGCCACGCTCCCAGCCCGCCCGCCCCTCCCGTGTCCAGCGGGCCGACGCGGCGCGCTACCTGCTCGCGCACAAGCATGGAGGCGCCTCTGCCTGCACCTCGGCTGCGAGTGCCTCTGGGCGGAGCGGGGCGCGGTTCCTCCCTCGAGCCGCGCGCGCGCTCTCTCTCTAGGCGTCTACTTCGACCTCGACTACGAGTGTTTCGCACCGCTCGAGCCGCTCGTCGCGGGCGCGTCGCTCGTCCTCTCCTACAAGGCGCCATATCTCCGCATATCTCCCCATATCTCCCTATATCTCCCCATATCTCCCCATATCGCTCACAAGGCGCGACCCGCACTCCCACCCGACCCGCGGCCCGCCCATTGCTGTATGCCACTACCCCTCCCCTTGCCCCTCCCCTGCCCGCGCTGAGGCGCCCTTGTCCTCTCGCACACGGCTCGCGGCACGGCCCCCGGCAGACACTTCTCGGCAGACACTCCGCTGATCACTTCTCTCAGACGCTTCCGAGACCAACTCCCAGGCACCTCTCCCGAGGCGCCTCCCCGAGGCACCTCCCTCCTTCGGCCCGCAGGAGGGCTCCGACTTTGCCAAGGGCGCCTCCAGCCCTCCCCTCCAGACAGACACGGCTCCGGGGGGCGCGAGATGACCCGAGATGACCCCGAGATCAGGCGCCTCCAACTCCGTCTTCGGCTCCGCCCCATCGCACCCGCTCTGGGCGGTGGTGCTGGACGTGCTGCGCAACCGCTCGCGCACGCCGCTGTCGGGTCACACCGCCGTGCTCTTCTCGACAGGCGAACCCTCGGCCTCCGCACCCTCGGCCGCACTCGGCCACGCCTCGGCCGCACTTCCCCATCGCCGCCCCCATCGCCGCCCTCCTCCTCTGCACAGGGCCGGCGGTGCTGCGCGAGGCGCGTCACAGACTCCTCCGCCTCACACGCCTCCGCCCCCCACGCCTCCCTCTCCCCCCCCTCCCCCCCCCCGCCCCTCACACCTCACTGGAACCGGCGAGGTGAGGCGGGAGGTCTGAGGTCAGGCGCTGCGCCGGCTGCTGCGGCTGCGGCCGGGCGAGCAGATCTCGGCGCCGATGCTGACGCGGCTGCGCGAGACGCTAGGCATCGCCGTGCTTGACTCTGCGCTGCTCCACCCGGTGACGGCCGAGCGGAGGGACCTGTCCAAGGCGTCCGCCGAGGGTGAGCGGCCGCTCTCCGCGGTGTGCACGCACCACTTTGTCTCCTCGTGGGTGGCCCACAACTCGTCTGCGCACGCTGACACCGAGCGACGCCGGCGGGAGGGGCACAGCCACGCCGCTCTCGAGGGCGCGGGCCTGAGTGTACTGCAGGAGAATGCGTGGTGAGTTGGGTGAGAGACGATATTGACATGTGTCCTGAGGATCGATGGAAAGATCTTGCGTGCATGTCATATTCTTTGCATGTCATATTCTTATCATATACGGCATACGGCACTTCTTCCTTGTAATGTGTGCATGTATACATCGATATACGCACAGTGCCATCCTTCCTCAT
>NW_005200956.1:0-4958 GCF_000372725.1 Emiliania huxleyi CCMP1516 | reverse complement strand
ACCGAGTTAATCGCACCTCGCCGAGAAACGATCTGCAGCGCCGTCTTGTCCGCCGTGTCTTTCAAGACGCCGACAATCCAACTCTCTTTCAGCTGGCCAACCTCACCTGGTTGGTGCTGAATTCCTCGGCCAGCGGAGTCAGGGAGCGTCTTTTGAGCGCGTGGGAGAAGGTGCTCGGGAGACGGCCGCCCCCGTCAGCGACCATCCAGTACAACGCTCGGCGGCAAGATTCCGGTCGATGCAGCAGGTTCAGCGGGAGAATGCGCAACGTATTGTCGTTATAGGAGATGGGAGCCAAGAAGGCCGATCTCGATCGGCATTTCATCGACGAGGTATCGATACGAGCCTCTTTGGCAGAGGAGCGAGAATGTATCTCGAAGAAGACCACCGGTCGGACGAAATCCGCGTGAGGTGCTACGACGGCCACTGGAAACAGAAGGGATCATTTCTCGATCGAGTTCACTGGGAGGGGATGCGTCAAGTTCAGCGACGGAGAGTTCCGTGACGGGGAGTTCGTCGATGGACATTTGGTGCAGGGAGTTCGGGTGTTTCTCTTGAATGGACGAGAGGAGATCCGCAAGGTCAACCCTCGCAACGGCAATGGAGGACGAGCACGGCAATGGAGGACATACATGGAGCAGGGACAGCCAATGATGGCCAGGTTGACAGAGACGAGTGACCCCATCACTCATGAGTCTGAGGCAATGCAGAACTGGTTTGAAGAGCAACGACGAGTCCCAGGCAGCTATTTCTGCATCATCATGGGGGGAATTCATCAACGACCAGGCACCTTGGTCCTCACGGACGACCTCTTGCGTGAGTGGCGCGCCAGTTCGGGGTACCAAAACTTCTGCAAGGAGAACAAATGGCCGTTGTGGTGTGTGTCAGAAGACGTGTACAGGAGACTCGATGCGGATCTGATCCGAAAGAACAACACTACGTGTGAGGGATTCCCGCAGCTGCCCTTCCAGTTCGCGTACGACTCGCTTCTGGACCGCATGTGCCGTAGCCATGAGCGGGACTCAGAGCTCAGAGCCATGCTCAGAGGCTGCAGCCACTATTCCATAGCGGGTCAGCAAGCCCTAAAACGGCGGGAGGGGTAGGGCTATATCGATAGAGCTAGAGGGCTCAACCACCCCTCCACCCCTCCACCCTCCACCCCTCCACCCTCCCGGAGCGAGAGGGGTCCGTCCTCGAGCCCTCCCACTTCCACCCCTCCGACCGGAGGGCTCGCCAGCCCACAGGTAGGGTGCCCACAGGGCCCAAAAAAAGAAAGGAAAAAAGAAATGGGCCACCCCCGATTTGGGCCAGGTACCAATTTTGTCGAATTTATTTCAAAATCTGCAGGCGCGGAACGCCTGCGAAAATTTTGAAGAAATTTGCGGTCGGGCCTGATTTTCATCAAGATCTTTCAAATTTGCGGTGTGGAGTTGGGCTGGAGTTGGGGGGTGGGGTTATAGGTTAGGGTTATTAGGGTTAGAGGGTTAGGGTTAGGGTTAGGGTTAGGGTTAGGGTTAGGGTCAGGGTTAGTCTTGTTGTGTCTGTATATGCCAGCGTTGCAGGGTTCTGCGCTGGGATCTGGCTCCACAGCGCCGACGACTAACTAAGACTCAGCCCCGCACGCTGAGACCTAGGGTTAGGGTTAGGGTTAGGGTTAGGGTTAGGGTTAGGGTTAGGGTTAGTCTTCTTGTGTTTGTATGCCAGCGTTGCAGAGTTCTGCGCTGGGATCTGGCCCCAACGCCGACGAGTAAGACTCAGCACCGCACGCTGACCCCACCAAATGCCGCCTCAGGGCGCCAGGCCGCCAGCCACCTCTTACACGCGGCCGGCGCCCTCTCGCGGCAAAAGGGTCGAGCGAGCGGGCAGAGTCGCGCGATGTCTGCGCACCTGCGTGCCGATGGGCGGCGCACACAGCGGAGAGAGGCCCTGTCGCGCCGCCAGTAGCGTTCTCCGCACTCCCCACGCCACAATTGCCGCCTCAGGGCGCCAGCCACCTCTTACACGCGGCCGGCGCCCTCTCGCGGCAAAAGGGTCGAGCGAGCGGCAGAGTCGCGATGTCTGCGCACCCGCGTGCCGATGGGCGGCACACGCAACCGAGAGAGGCCCTGTCACGCCGCCAGTAGCGTTCCGCACTCCCCAGCCACGCCACCAATTGCCGCCTCAGGGCGCCAGCCACCTCTTACACGCGGCCGGCGCCCTCTCGCGGCAAAAGGGGGTCGAGCGAGCGGGCAGAGTCGCGATGTCCCTGCGCACCTGGGTGTTCGCCGCCTATATGCTCTATCCTGTGCCAATGCGGACACGTTTTGACAATCAAAATCTACCTCAAAATTTGCGGCCGCTCCTCGAAATTTGCTGATCAAAATTTGCGGTGGCCCGGATCGAAACCTGTACTTTGGCCAACCCCCGATCGCAGCACTTCGTGTTGGCCAGTCGAGAAATTGAGAGTGTGACTAGGAGGGTGGGACGCTGGGGATTCTCAAAGGTATACCCTTGGAATGGCCGGATCCAGCCTTAAAAGTACGAGATCGCGCGCGCTTCGCGCGCTGCACCGCCTATTCTCCGCGGCTGTGTGACGACGCGTGCCGTGTACCAGCAGAGTTGGGCGCGCGCGGCGCGACGGCGCCCGCGAGGGAAGGCGCGGGTGCAGCGGCCGCCGGCGGCCGTACCGCCCGCCAGCCGGCGCAGCAGCGGCCAGCGCAGCGGCCGCCGGCGCAGCAGCCAGATCAGCCGGTGCGCGCCTTGCGAGGCGAGTACTGCCGCCCGGCAGCCTTGAGGCGGCCGGGCGGCAGTACTCGTTCGAACTTTGCGAGCCGTGCGCGCGCCGAGGCGCCCGCGGCGCGCGCCCGCCCGGCTGCCAGTAGGAGGCGGCGCAATATGGCCTATAGTACAGCCCTTAGGAGGAGGAAGAGGCTGGCTGGCAGTGCTGTATGCCGCCGAGGGGCAGTTTTGGGGTGCTGACCCACGCCCAGGGGGCTGCAGAAGGCGTCCGCAGCCGGGACAACCCGCCCCCCCAGCCAAGGCCGGTCGAAGCCCACTTGAGTGCAGCCATGAGGAGTCCTCTTGGTGCTCCTGGCGGCCGTTGGAATGGCGAGCGCGCGCCGAGGGGGGGGGGTGGGGTCTTGCTTGCTCCACACCGAGCGCCATCGGTCCGGACCGGTGCACTCAATGAGGGGAGGCCTGCACAAGGTCTGTGCCGCGGGCGCTCGGCGCCAAGTGCAGTGTCACGCTCGCGCTGGAGCGGGTCACAATGGGAAACCCTCGTTTCCTATATCGCGATTTTTTTCGAGGTCAGACGGCAGCGAGCGACTTTTGCCTGCAGCCGTAACTACAAATCTCGTACAACAGTACACACACACACACACCCGATTCATACCGTCATGCAGTGTACAAATCACTTCCTTCGCTGACGCTTCTTGGCTGCTGCTGGCTTGGCTGGTGGCCGTGCGGACTTGGCTGCCGGCTTGGCCCCCCGGCCCCGCCCCACCCGCGCCGGCGCATGCAATGATGGGCCATCCTCATCACTGCTGTCTGGCGGGCGTGTCGGCGGTGCTTGAGGCGGTGCCGCCAGAGCCTTACGCTTCCCTGCACGTGCGGGTGCGGGTGCGGGTGCGGGCGCGGGTGCGGGTGCGGCAGCAGCGCCGCTCGAGCCGACGGTGGCGCTGCTGGCGGCGGCGCCCGAGGTGCTGGCGCCGCCGGATGGTGCCAGCTGAACAGCTGCGGGCGTGGGCGCTCCGTCGGGGAGCGCAGTCGGGAAGCCCTTCCGCTCCAGGCTGCTCGTTCACTCGCAAGGATTTAGAAGAGAGAGAGCAGGCTGCAAATGCACAGATCGAGGAGCTGAATTCACAAACTGAGGATCTGAGTGCTTCGATACTATCTGACCTGCCACCTGCGACGAGAAGTCGATGCAATGTCGCCGTACGAGGTGCTAATGAATGCACCACAACCTTGGAGTGAAATTTCACCGGAAGAATGGCTTGACATGCACAGGTTGAGACCGCAAGAGCATCGGTTGGCTGCGGTGCGTGTTAGGATTGCGGAATTACGGGCTTTGAATTGGAATACGAAACTATCTCAATTGGAAAAGCCGAATACGGAATTGGATTCAAGGGCGGCTTTGGAACACGGAATCACGGACTTTGAGATCCGAAGGTCGGAGAGGGGGCTGCGGTGCGTGTCAGAAGACCTCTTCCGATCGCTCAGTGTTGAAGAGATCAAAGAAGGTGATGTAGCGTGTGACGGATTCCCACAGCTGCCCTATACCAATATGCGTACGACGCGCTCCTTCAACAGTTCTTCAACGGTCATGCTCGCGTTGCCGAGCTCAAAGAGCTACTCAAAGCGAAAGACGAGAAAGAGTGGAAGAAAAATATGCTCGACCGTTCTATGGGCGCAATCTTCGACCCTCCACAGATTAGGGAGTTGAAGGCTCAGATCCAGTCTGATCTATGTCGAGTGATCAATGCAATGTCGCCGTACGAGGTGCTAATGAATGCACCGTTCCACGAGACGCCCGCCACAAGCGATTTGTTAGATTGCGATCTCAAGTACGACGCAGATACTCTTGAGCACTTCAGCTCACCTTTCGGTTACGAAGGCCCGGAGTGTTCCTTTTCCTCTCTTTTCTGATTTGACTCCTGATCTCTTGATTGATTGACCTATTCTAGACGTGCCACGCCCCGAGATCGGTGTACGGTGTGTGTGTCGGCCTACCCGTCACAAATCCTTTTCCGTCGCTATCACTAGACACGCCACGCCCCGAGGGCGGGCCCGGCGCCCGTGGGGCGCCGGCCATTCTCCTCGAGTACCGATTAGAATTCTTACCGATTAGAAAGAAGACTCTGCCTCTGCCACGGAGCCCTGCCGCCACCGAGGCCACCCTGCCGCCGCGAGCTTTCCTCTACCGCCGCTCCTTCCTCTGCCCACGCGCCTTCTCCCCACGCACGATGCTGCTGCTCGGC
>NW_005200957.1:1511-5337 GCF_000372725.1 Emiliania huxleyi CCMP1516 | reverse complement strand
GTTGGCCAGCGGACAGAGTACAGCATGTGCGCCCAATAGCAAGTCGAGCCGAGAGCAACGCGCGGCGCAGAGGGCCATGATGGGTGCGCGAGGGCTAACAACGCCCACCAGAAGCCGACAAAGCGGAAGGCCGCATGTGCCCAGTGCGACGCCGTCTCGTGCCCGCGCGAGTCGAGCGCCATGCCGGCTCGGTACAGAGCGGCAACAGTGATAGGCAGCACGCACGCAGTGACAGCAGGGCGCACTGCGGGCGGTGGAGCGGCTACGCTAAAGACGCAGAGAGCGACAAACTCAAGCCGTGCCACCGCCTTGTCCGCCTTGAAGACGGAGAGGTCGCCAGTGTGCGCCAGCGTGCGCCAGGTGAGCGTCGATACGAGGCAGGCGGCGCACGTGACGGCGAGGAGCAGGGCGCCACCGAGGCCGAGCGCGCCAGCGTGGACGCCAAACACACCGTGCATGCACGGAACCGCCAGCCAGAGGCTCGAGCAGCCGAGGCTGTAGCGAGAGGCCTCGCGGTGGCCGGGTGATGCGTACTTGGCAGAGGCGGCGCGACACATCGGGCGATGCACAGGCCGGTGCCCAGGAGCACAGCGAGGAGCGTGCAGAGGTTACGCCGGGAGCACGGCTTCCCGCAACAGAAAGCAACAAAAAGAATTTTTGGACCAAAGAATCTCTGCCGGGAAGTGAAGACGAAGAGAGAGTGGACCTATAGGAAGAGGCGGACGCCCAAGGGTGGGCGACGGCTAGCGCACCACACCCCTCTCCTTAAAATCCCTGTGTGGTGGCGGCGTGCCGTTCTCCCATCCCTCCCTTGGGTTGTCTGTTTTCTTTCTTTCTTTTAGAGAGTGGACCTGAGCAACTATATGACTCCGTGGGGTGTCTGTCCCCTTATTTTTCTTTTTTTGGCGGCAAATGATCGCAGTGGGCGTCAGAGTCGTCCTTGCGCGAGGAGAGCTCGATAAACTCGGGGGGCCAAAATATGCCGCGAGGAGGGCAGAGCTGCGCTGAGGGAGGGTGTAGAGGATGTAGAGTGTAGAGCGCTGTAGAGCTGTAGAGATGTAGAGCGCTCTGGAGCGCTGTAGTGTGTAGAGCAATGTAGAGCTGTAGAGCTCTACATCCGCCGCGGGGCGAAGCGCCTGCGTTGTAGAGCGATGTAGAGGCGCTCTACAACGCGAAATCTCTACAACAAACTCTACATGATAAGCGGCGAACGAGGCACGGTCGCTCTCCGACATGAGGCGCGTTGCACTTGCCAGTGCTGCCCTGGCCTTCTGTCTGCCCGCCCAATGGGTAGGAGGTGCCTCTGCTGCTATGGCATGCCTCACGGCTGCGACTGGCCGGCGCCTCGGCGCGTCAGCTCGGCTCGGCGTAGCGATAGTGGCCAGCGCAACTCGCCTGGACTCAACGCTCAGCCAGGAGCTCCCGCACGCGCTGGCGGGCGCAACGGGCATCTTCTCTTCGGGAAACCAGTACACACTCGGCGATGCTATCTTCACTCTGGCTGATGGCGATCAGCTCCCCGCCGGTGGCCGGCTGCCACACACTACCTCGCCTACTTTGACGGCCAATGGCAGCTTCGCTCTGAGACTCCTTCCACCACTCTCTTCTACACTCGCTCTGAGGAGCTCTGCCCGACAGCTGTCGCCGTCGGGATGATTCGGAGAGCAGACGCAGACGTGGACTGTGAGGGCGTGAGATGCTTCGAGCGCTGCCTTTCGAGGTGCTCAGAAATAGCCGTGTGCCCTTCGCTGCCGTCCTCGCCGCCACCTTACCCTCCGGGCTTAGCGCCACTGCCGCCGCCGCCGCCGTCGCCTCTGCCGTTGCCGCCGCCGCCGCCGCCTCCGCCGTCGCATCCGCCCAGCCCCCCGCCCATACTACCACCGGTGCCCCCCCCGGTCAAGATCTCTTTCCCGCTCAATACCACGCTCGCTGACTTTTACGATCTGTGCGAGGAGGAGCAAGTGACCTTTATCGCAGACCTGGCCGAGGTTGGGGAGCGGGCTTGCCGCAAGATCGAGGTCGAGAGCAACCTCACCGCCGGTTCCTGTCGTGCAGAACTCGACTTTCCAGACGAGGCGTTTGAGGGGCCGCCCCCGCCTGCGCCGGCGTGCAACAGCAGCAATAGCTCCTCCCCCTCCGCATCCACGGGGAGGCGCCTTGCGTCGGCAGATGAGCCTCGCCTTCGCCTCACCTTATTCATAAGGGCACCCACAGCGGCCATACAGGAAGTTGGTGGGAGTTCTTGCCGCCGTTCGACGAGGTGATTCAAATTATTCAAGATGCGTCCAACTTCCTGGGCGTCGACGTCATAGTAGGCTACCCGTGCCCCGCATGTCGCGTTACCTTCCTACCCCTCCTGGCATGGCCTCCCCAGCCGCCGTCGCCGCCGCCCGCGGCCCCCTGCTCAGAAGGCGGCCCCTTTCCGTGTGACGAAGACGGGTGTCCGTCACCGTCTGTGACGTGCAGCTACCTCGCCCAGAATGACTTATGCCAAGTTCGATTTGACGAGCTCTACGACTCTAGTCCTGATACTGTGGAACCAAGCGCGCATGTTTACGAGGAATGCAAATGCAGCTGTGTACCGCCCGAGTCGTCACCGTTGCCGCCGCTGCCGCCATCGCCGTCGCTGCCGCCATCGCCGTCGCTTCAGCCCATCGACAAAGCAGACAACATCGTCGTGATAACGATCGTGTCGTGATACCGATAAGAAGCGGGACACGGTGGCGGCGGGCACGGGCCAGGCCGCAACGCAACACGGGAGGGGGCGACACAAGAGGGGCGACGGCAGCGGAGCGTGTGTTCAAGGCACCTCAAGTTGGAGAGGCTGTCGATCTGCGCATCCTCGCTCCACTAGGAGCGAACGAAAGCGTGGGTGGCAATCATGCTGTCACCTGACGAATGCGGTTGTTACTCTCATCCCCCACGTAGACAGTCCCGCCGTCGGGCGACACCGCCACGCCGACCGGGTAGTTGAAGCTCGCGGCGATGCCCGTGCCGTCGGCGAAGGCGAACGCCCCCGAGCCGGCGAGCGTGGTGGTGACGCCGTTGGAGGTGTCGATCTTGCGGATGCGGTTGTTGTCGGTATCCGCCACGTAGACGGTCATGCCGTCGGGCGACACCGCCACGCCGCGCGGGTAGCTGAAGCTCGCGGCGGTGCCCGTGCCGTCGGCGGAGCCGCCCGTCCCAGAGCCTGCGAGCGTGGTGGTGTCGCCGCCGGAGGTGTCGATCGTGCGGATGCGGTGGTTATCGTAATCCGCCACGTAGAGCGTCCCGCCGACGGGCGACACCGCCACGCCGACCGGGTAGTTGAAGCTCGCGGCGGTGCCCGTGCCGTCGGCGAAGGCGGGCGTCCCAGAGCCGGCGAGCGTGGTGGTGACGCCGTCGGAGGTGTCGATCTTGCGGATGCGGTGGTTGAGGTAATCCCCCACGTAGACGGTCATGCCGTCGGGCGACACCGCCACGCCGGCCGGGTAGTTGAAGCTCGCGGCGGTGCCCGTGCCGTCGGCGAAGGTGCCCGTCCCAGAGCCTGCGAGCGTGGTGGTGACGCCGCCGGAGGTGTCGATCTTGCGGATGCGGTGGTTGAAGGTATCCGCCACGTAGAGCGTCCTGCCGTCGGGCGACACCGCCACGCCGGACGGGAAATTGAAGCTCGCGGCGGTGCCCGTGCCGTCGGCGAAGGTGTCCGTCCCCGAGCCTGCGAGCGTGGTGGTGACGCCGCCGGAGGTGTCGATCTTGCGGATGCGGTGGTTGTTGGTATCCGCCACGTAGAGCGTCCCGCCGACGGACGACACCGCCACGCCGGACGGGGCTCGACCTCGCGCGTGCC
>NW_005200957.1:0-1133 GCF_000372725.1 Emiliania huxleyi CCMP1516 | reverse complement strand
GATGCAGAGCACCTTCGGCCAGCAGAGCTTGGGCCACGAGAGCCAGCCGGAGGCGGAGACGGAGCCCTTCGGCGTGGAAGTCGTGGTCGTCTTGGGGTCGACCGTCTTGTTGACCGTCTTGGGGGTCTTGGGCTTGACCGTCGCGCCCTGAACAGGGGCGCGAGACTGGCTGTGAGCGGCGAGCAGGGGGCGGAAGCTGCACGTGCAGGCGGCTAGCACCGAGTTTGCGGCCGACGGCGTGGATCCGCGGGTCGCCTTGGACGCCGCCTTGCCACCGACAATGCCCTCGTTGCCGCCCGACCCGAGCAGGGCCCCGAACCCGTTGCCGCAGTCGATCGGGGCGGACGCCTCCTTGCGCTCGTTGCGCTTGTTGTTGCGGCGCGACTTTGAGGGGGTCGTCCACTCGGTGATGCCCTGTGCACACGCACACAGGCGCGTCAGCAGCTGTGGGCGCCGGATCCGCTTGCAGAATGCGCGGCCGCCTCGGCGGGAGACTCGGCGGCGGCGGACTTGGTGGCGGCGGACTCCTCCGCGGCGGCGGACACCTCGCCGGCGGCGGACTTGATGGTCGCCTCCTCGGTGGCGGACACCTCGGCGACGACGGAGGCGGCCTCCTCAGTGGCGGCCTCCTTCTTCACGACGACGTTGTTCTTGACGCCGCACGCCTGCGCGAGGGAGAAACGTAAATGTTTGGAGACGGGGACACCGCAGGGACAATGCCGATCCTGGCGTAAAAGTGCGCACCTCAGCTCCGAGCGAAGGCGGCAGCGTCAGGCTCGCGCGGCGGCGCTGATACCACTCCTCATACTCCGCACTGGAAGCGAAGTAGCCACCGACCTTGGTCTGAACCTGGGCCCCCTCCGCGAAACAAAAGCTGATTGGCACCTTTGCGAGGCTCCGATGGAACACGTGGGGGTTGGCGAACCAGACGCCCTTTGTTGATCTCACAACCAAGAAAGCCGACTCGCCCTCGCTCTCATTGAAGTCGACCATCTAGCGCCTTCTCGGTTCGCGTCCTGCAGAGCAGAGAGAATGGGGGCCGCCCGTGAGAAGGGTGAGACAAGGCGCCTGCATTGGTCGGAAGCGCGAACAGCTATGCGCGCATGTGTGGGGTCTGAAATGAGAGGAGAGTG
>NW_005200958.1:0-4974 GCF_000372725.1 Emiliania huxleyi CCMP1516 | reverse complement strand
GGCCCGTTTTGGCGGTCGGCTCGGCGGAGATTCTGTCTAGTGTCTTAGCACACACCGTGAAGTCATTCGGAGTCATTCGATGGCCAGAGTGCGATTGTGTGTGTGCGGGAGTTGGTTTGTCGGGAGGGAGGGGCAGGCTGCCGTGCACCGGGCCAGTGCTTGGATGCACTTTTGTCTTTGAATGCCGTGGGGCTCCTGGCCTCCTGCCCCTGTCCGGGCGGGTGTGGAGATGCGAGGGTCGCCCCCCCTTGCCCCACCACTTTGTGTGTGTGGAGAAATTTACCTTACCTTACCTTACTTGTGGGAGTTCGTACAGCCTAAATCCTGAGGGAGGGTGTAGAGGATGTAGAGTGTAGAGCGCTGTAGAGCTGTAGAGATGTAGAGCGCTCTGGAGCGCTGTAGAGCAATGTAGAGCTGTAGAGCTCTACATCCACCGCGTGACGAACTGCCTCCGTTGTAGAGCGATGTAGAGGCGCTCTACAACGTGAAATCTCTACAACAAACTAAACATCATAAGCGGCGAACGAGGCACGGTCGCTCTCCGACATGAGGCGCGTTGCACTTGCCAGTGCTGCCCTGGCCTTCTGTCTGCCCGCCCAATGGGTGGCAGGTGCCTCTGCTGCTGTGGCATGCCTCGCGGCTGCGACTGGCCGGCGCCTCGGCGCGTCAGCTCGGCTCGGCGTAGCGATCGTGGCCAGCGCAACTCGCCTGGACTCAACGCTCAGCCAGGAGCTCCCGCACGCGCTGGCGCGAGTCATGGCGCATGCAACGCGTCTAAATGCTCGCCTCGCCTCGCGCAAATGCGACCGTCCTCGCAGCCGACAGTCCACCGCCTGCTAAAGAAGCACAGCGACGAATGCGGCACCGGCGACGCATGGCAGGCTGGTCATGACGCAGTTATAGGGTGTTGTGTGCCGTCAGAGTGACTCTCTGTGTGTCAGGGATAGTCAGGGCCGTCCATCAGAGCTCCAGTAAGCTCGGAGACACCCCATTAGTGCGACTCGACCTCCTTGAGTCACTGCCTTCCCGGCGGTTTGGCTGTAGAGCCTCTACAACAAACTCTACAACAAAATCGCGCTTTACATCGCTCTACAACGGAGGCAGTTCGTCACGCAGCCGATGTAGAGCTCTACAGCTCTACAGCGCTCCAGAGCGCTCTACATCTCTACAGCTCTACAGCGCTCTACACTCTACATCCTCTACACCCTCCCTCAGCCTAAATCGATCGGCAACTGCGGGGCGCGTCATCAGATTTCCCCTTTTACACGCTAGTTTTTGGATCATTTTTTGTTTCTCCCGCTCCTACTTTTGGCGACGTCGCGCGCATCTACGGTGCGCGCACCACGACAAGGTGTTTGGCCTCTGCTACACGTACTACGAGCTAGGCCGCTTCTGCCCGCCCGCCCATGCTTGCTGCCGTCAGCGCAGGCCGCACGCAGGCGCAGCGCATCCCGCCAATTGGTTGGCGACCAGTCCCGAAACAGGGCACGCTCGCTGCTGTCGGGGCCCACGAAGCGTGGATTGCGTGCCTGGTGGCGTGCGAGGCCGCGGCAGAAAAAAATCTTACCGCCTTGGATTGCAAGAACTCGATGACGCAGTTTCCCGCCCGCGAGCAAACCGTGCCGTGACAGAGGTGGCACGCCGCACCACGTTGCCAGAGAGCTCGGCGCCGGTTGCGCGGTTGCGCGGTTGACGCTCTTTTGGCGCTCACGGCGCCCTGAGGGCCGCGAATGGCCTCCTCGGCTCGGCGCAGCGGCTGCTGCTCCGCCCCGGTTCGCCGCGGCAAGTGCTTGGGCTGCGGCTCCGTGGCGCGGGGCTTCCTGCCGCAGGGCACGGCCAAGGCCACACCGGCTCAGTCGGGGCGAGTGTTCTCCATCTTTGCACCGTCGGCCGGCGGCGGCTCCAGCAGAGAGGCTGCAGCGCGGCCGCGCCCGCCTGCTGGCGCGCCCAATGCGTGGAGCGCCGCGGATGACAAGCTGCTCTGGGAGCGTCGTGAGGAGCTGAGCGTCGCGCGGCTGGCGCAGATGCTGGGGCGCGGCGAGGGCGCTATTATCGCCCGCATCGCGCACCTCGGCAATCCCACGCACAAGGCCCACCAGCGCCTGCGTGGCGGGCCGGCCGCCGCCGCCGCATCCCTCGCGCCGGCCGCCGACGCTGGCCAGCTGAATGCGAAGCAGCGCGAGGCGGTGGAGCTGGCACGGCGGGGCAGGAGCCTCTTTTTAACCGGTGGAGCTGGCACGGGCAAGTCGTTCACTCTCGGCTTCGTCGTGCGCGAGCTGCAGCGGCTGCACGGGCGCGAGGCCGTCTTCGTGACCGCCTCCACCGGCATCGCCGCCTGCCACGTCGGCGGCACCACCCTCCACTCATTCGCGGGCGTGGGTCTCGGCGAGGGCACCGCCGCCGAGCTCGCGGGGCGCGTCCTCCGCAGCCGCGCGGCGACGGCGCGGTGGCAAACTGCACGAGCGCTGGTGGTGGACGAGGTGAGCATGCTCGACGGCTCCTTCTTCGAGAAGGTCGAGGCGGTGGCGCGGCGGGTGACGGGGCGCGAGGCGGAGCCCTTCGGCGGGCTGCAGCTCGTGCTCTGCGGCGACTTCTTCCAGCTGCCGCCCGTCGCCCGCGGCGGCGAGCGCGCGCGATTCCTCTTCGAGACGAGCTGTTGGCGCGCCGTCGCGGAGGAGCAGGTCAACCTCACCGAGGTCTTCCGGCAGGAGGAGCGCGGCTTTGTCGAGCTGCTCAACCAGATGCGTCGCGGCGCCCTCTCGCCCGCCAACGACGCGCTCCTCAAGGCCCACCTGCGCCGCTGCCTCCAGGCCCAGCGCGCACGCTCGCAAGCCGCGGCGGCGGCGGGGGGCGGAGGCGAAGGCGGAGGCGGAGGCGGAGGCGGAGGCGCGGGCGCGGGCGCAGACGCAGGCGCAGGCGCAGGCGCAGGCGGCGGCGCAGGCGGCAGCGGGGGGGTCGATGGCAGCGGCGAGCGCCTCAAGCTGTACGCGCACAACGCGCCGGCGGACGTGGAGAATGCGCGGCGGCTGGCGCTGCTCGGCGGCGCGCGGCGCGTGTACGTCTCCGCCGACTCCGGCAAGATGGACGGCTGCCTCGCACCGCCGAGCCTCGAGCTGGCGCTCGGCGCGCAGGTCATGCTGCTCAAGAACCTCGACCCCGCCGCGCGGCTCGTCAACGGCTCGCGCGGCGTGGTCATCGGCTTCCGGCCCGCGGCGCCCGCGCTCGCGCTCGCCTCCTCGCCGCCGCTCGACTCGTTGCAGCCGGCCGAGTGGGACGCGCTGCCGAGCGCCGACGCCGCGGCGAGGGCCACCGCGGCGGCCGAGGGGGAGCTTCCCGAGGGAGCCGAGCCGACGGGCCTCTTCCCTGTGGTCCTCTTCGAGGGCGGAGGCGAGGCGCGCTTGCTGCCTCCTGAGGAGTGGACCATCGAGCAGGGCGGCAGGGTCCTCGCCCGGCGGGTTCAGGTGCCCCTCAAGCTCAGCTACGCCATCTCCATCCACAAGTCGCAGGGCATGACCCTCTCTTCCCTCGAGGTCGACCTCGCGCCCTGCTTCGAGCCCGGCCACGCATACGTGGCGCTCTCCCGCGGCACCTCGCTCGAGAGCACCGCCCTGCTCTCGTACGAGCCGCGGGCCGTCCGCGCCCACCCCGCCGTCCTCGCCTTTTACGCCGCCCTCGAGGGCACCGCCGTGCCCCCGCCCGCCGCGCCGCCGCCCGCCGCGCCGCCGCCCGCCGCCTCTCAGGCGGCGGGCATTAGCGACCAGGTGCGTGCGAGGATCGCTGCCAACAAGGCGGCAGCGGTAGCCAAGCGAGCCGCCGCAGAGGCGGCGGCAGCGGCGGCAGCGGCGGCGGCCGTCGCGGCATCGGGGAATCGTGCGACACCCGATGCGGCCGAGAGGTTGGCGGTCGCGGAGTGGCCGTCTGCGGGGGACACTGAGGTGACGCCTGCTCCGCCCTGCCCAGAGAGGGTGGAGGGTTTTGCTGAGGTGGCGGAGGCGGTGGAAGGGACGGGGGCGGCGATAGAGGAGGAGGCGGCGGCGGCCATGGAGACGGAGGCGAGCGCGGAGGCGAACACGGAGAAGGTGGCGGCGGAGAAGGCGAACGCAGAGAAGGCGGCGGTGGAGAAGGCGGCGGAGGGGGAGATGATCAAGCCTCTCAGCGCCGTTGAGGCGGCGGCGGTGGACGCGGAGGGGGCGCGGGCGGCGCGGCGTTGTGCCGCCCAGGCGGCGCAGCGGGCGAAAGACGAGGCGCTGCTCGCCGAGTTTGCGCAGCGGCGCGCGGCCAAGAAGCGCAAGGCGGAGGCGGAGGCGGCGGCGGCGGCGGCGGCGGAGAAGGCGAAGGCGGCGGCCGCCGCCGCCGTCGCGGCACGGGCGCGGGAGGCGCGGGGGGCGGAGGCAGCGCCTCTCTCGGACGCGGACCTCGCCGAAGGCGGCGCTTTCGCGGGCTGGACGCGCAAGCGGAGCAAGGCCAGCGGCGAGAGCTACCTCGTCTCTCCAGGCGGCGAGAAGCTGTGGGAGAGGCAGGCGCGCCAGCGGCTGCGCGAGATGCTGCACGCCTCCTGTCCCTGAGGCGACGGCCCTCTCTCCAAGTGAGCCATTCGCCGTTGTCTCCGCGTGTGCGATACGGCTGTAGCCGCGCGATGCGATGAGACCAGCAGCAGACCACGAGTCCACGACCAGTTAGTGACATGTTCTGGTCATGTTATAGTCATGCAGCTGCGCTATACAGTAGACATATATTTTGGGTTTGTTTCTGGAGCACTTGGGAGTTTTGGTCGCTATATGACGCATCGACAGGACCACAGGAGTTCGGGCTTCGGCGTCCCCCCTTTAGTGTTGAGTTGCCTTAATCATTTTTTTTGAAAAGAAAGAAAGAAAGAAAACAGACAACCCAAGGGAGGGATGGGAGGACGGCACGCCGCCACCACATTTTTTAGAAGGCGACAAGAATGAGTTTCTTTTTTGTGTTAGATCTATG
>NW_005200959.1:4326-6678 GCF_000372725.1 Emiliania huxleyi CCMP1516 | reverse complement strand
ATCTCGGCTACATCTCGGCTATATCTCGGCTACATCTCGGCTACATCTCGCAGCCGCGAGCGTGGCAGGCTCGGCGTCTCCGACGGCGGCGAAGTGCCAGGCTGGCCGGCGGCGCTCCAGTACCTTCTCGACCAGGAGGGCGAGCCGCTCGCGCAGGCTGGACTTACCCGAGACGCGTGCCCAGTAAGTCAAGATGTGGACCAGCGTTTATTTGAACGAGATCGGTGTCGAAACACCGCTCTGACAGCGCTCAGCAGCTGCGCCGGGGCAGCTGCGCGGGGGGTGAAAGGGGGAGGAGGAGGGAGGCGGCCGGTGAGGCACGCCCGCGACGCGTCCGTGACACGTCCGGTGTCTGGTCCCCCAAGGCGCTGCGGGAGGAGAGGTAATCTCGGGTAATCTCGGGTAATCTCGGGTAATCTCGCGTAATCTCGGGTAATCTCGCCCCCCAAGGCGCTGCGGGAGGAGGGCGGCGACGCGCTGCTGGCGGGCAAGGGCGAGGCGGCGGCGCTGCTCGGGGCTGCGCCGCCACGCAGGGAGGCCGACACGTGCGACAGCGAGGCGGCCTCGCACCCCCCTCCCCGCGGCCCGCCGCCGCAGCCAGCGCCAGAGGGTGGCGGCGCGGCGAGCGCGCTGCTGCTCGTGTCTGCAGCGCGCTCCGACACGCTCGTCCTCAAGCTGCTCTGCGCGTTTGGAGTCGGGTACCGCGCCTTGCGCCGGCGGCCAGACGCGGCGGCGCTGGCGGCGGCTCTTGCAGCGGCCACGCGGCGCGGCGAGGAGGGGAGAGGGGAAGGGAGAGGAGCGGAGCGGGCGGCGCTGGCGGAGCGGGCGGCGCTGGCTGCTCGCGCGCACGGCAGGCTCGCGCAATCTCGCGCAATCTCGCGTAATCTCGCGTGTCTCGGGTTTTCTCGGGTGATCTCGGGTAACCTCGCGTAATCTCGCGTATCTCGGGCAATCTCGGGTACTCTCGGGTAACCTCGGGTAATCTCGCGCGCACGGCAGGCTCGCGCGGCTGCACTGGGGCGACCCGCCCGACGCTGGGGGGGTGACAGCCGCGCATGTGGCCGCCTTCCTGCTGGAGGAGGAGGCGAGACCCAGCCGAGACCCAGCCGAGATACAGCCGAGACCCAGCCGAGATACAGCCGAGAGAATACAGCCGAGAGAATACAGCCGAGAGAATACAGCCGAGAGAATACAGCCGAGAGGCGTCCGCCCCTCCTCTTTTCGCCCAGGCGCTCGCGGCGATGATGCTCGCCGACCCGCGCGTGGCAGAGGCGCTGGACCAGGTGTCCCCACTATCTCCCCACATCTCCCCACATCTCCCCAGATCTCGTGGCCGAGGCGCTGGACCAGGTGTCCCCGCCCGCCGTGCAGTGTGAGGAATTACACTGGACAGGACACTCCACGGGGAGATGTGTGGGGAGGTGTGGGGAGGTGTGGGGAGGTGCGGGGAGGTGGGGAGAGGTGGGGAGGTGTGGGGAGGTGTGGGGAGGTGTGGGGAGGACAGGACACTCCGTGCCGGGCGGTACACGCGCCGGTAGAAACCGCCATCCGTAGAGGCCGACACCCGCCCGAAAGGCAAACCAGTGTGTGCCGTGTGGGGCTCCTGCCTGTCTGCGGATGTGGAGACGAGAGGAGAGTAGCCTGGCCCCCGCCCCACCGCTATGTGCGTGTGGAGAGGTGCGCCACGCCTTCGCCCTTCCTAAACGCAGGCAGGCCGCACGCCTCTGCACTACGCCTGCCACGGCTCGGAGCGGCTCCACGCCCTCGTCTACCTCTTCACGCCGCAGCCCTTCCCCACCTGGCTCCAAACCCGCTCGCGGTCGCGCCTCAACTTCGCTTTGCCGCAGACGCTCGGCAACCTGACAGCCGAGCTCGCACACGCGCAACTCTGGAACCTTCTAGGAACCTTCTGGGAACCTTCTAGGCAACCTGACAGCCGAGCTCGCCGACGCTCAGCTCGCGACGATCGACGCCTTGCTCGCCGGCGGAGCAGACCCGACGGCGGCGGACCCTAGAAGCGGAAGACGCGCTCTAGTTTCCAACGAAGGCTCGGGCGGACACGTATTCCGCTGCGTTCTGCTGCACTCTGCTGCATTCCGCTGCTTCCAAAGTATTCGTAGCCCGTGTATCCACGCGGTGGTAGTGAATGCAACGCATGAGGACCGTGCCCCACCCCCGACTTCGGTGTTGGTTTAGGCGACGGATGCGCGCGGCGTCGCACCTCTGGCACTCGCCGCAGCCGGAGGAGCGCCGGCCAAGGTGAAGAAGTAGACACCGCGGGAAGAGAGGGAGAGTCGGGTGTGGGCGCGTCTGCCCGCCCGGCGGCGGTGGGGTAGTGATCGCCGGGTGGCG
>NW_005200959.1:0-2635 GCF_000372725.1 Emiliania huxleyi CCMP1516 | reverse complement strand
AGACAGTACCTCAGCTCAGGAGGTGTCTTTGTGAACGCCGAGTTCGGTTCGCACTAGTGCGCATGCTAACGCTGCCGTCCCCCACGCAGGGCCGAGCCGAACTAGTGCGGAGCCGGAAGAGGCGCAAACCAGACACCGGTGAAAGCCGTACCCCCATGCATAGAGCGGCCGGGACGGGCAGCCTCGAGTGCATCGGTGGGTGGGGCACACACACACACACACACACGCGCGCGCGCGCGCGCACACAACCACACTCACACACACACACACACAGGTCGTTCGAGCTCCGCGTGAACAGCGCCTTTTTACGATCCTTAAAACCCTCCGTACGGGTATACCCCCCCGATCCCATGATCGCCGCCCTGACTGCCTCGGCGCACGGCTTCAGCTCGACCCCGAAGACGCCCTCGGGCTGTCCTGAGGACCTCTTCGGCTATGTGGACCCGTACACCATGGCCGTGGTCGACTCGAGCGTGGACCCGCTGGTCCTCGCCGACAATTTCGGCTTCGGCCCGGCTGGCGGTGACTTCCTCTACACTGCCACGAAGGCGGCTGTGCTTCACTACCTCCCGTTCCGTAGCGCCGTGCCCAACGCTACCGAGACCCTCACCGAGACCTTCAGCGCTGCCCCGGGCATCACGGGCGATGGCACCTGCCTGCGCCCTGGTCCGCCGGGATGCGGCCAGTACGTCAAGACCACCTACGAAACGGGCTGCCCGTTTCTTGGCCCGGACGCGGACCTGATCCTGGGCGCCATGTCGAACGAGAACGAGGGCCTGAACGAAGACTTCACCTTCACCGGCTGCACCGCGGTGGCGCAGGAGACGCACTGCTTCATGGGGTTCAGTGAGGAGGGCTTCGCTATCAAGGTCGACTGCTCGGTGTGCGAGGCAGAGCGCCGCAAGCTTGCGTCCAAGGAGGCTGTCCCGCTCTCCAAGTACCACCCGCTCGCTTAAGTCGGAGCAGGGATCGCGGCGTGCGTCGATCGCGGCCGGGCGCGTCCTGCACTCCCCCGTGAATGCCGGCTCTAGTAGGACCTCTGAAGGCGCAGCCTCTAGTTCGAATCCTTAGCCCATCCCCATGCGTGTGCCCGGTCGGGTATGTGGGGTGGCCGCGCGCGGACAGCAAGCTTCACTTTACGCCGTCGCCGAGCGAGCCCCGAGCGCGTCGCTTTTGGCACTGAGTGCCAAGCTCTGATGTCAATGTGTTACTGCCGGTGCGCGCTACTCCTGCTTTTGTATTTCTTTTTTTGGCGAGCGCTGCCGTGATTTCTTTTTTCCGTTTCGCTGAAGCTTTTCGATCCATGCTTGCCGCCACCGTCGCCTCCCTAGGCGTCACGATGCCTCCCGTGTCGCCCACCGGCCTCCAGAATCGCATCTGGCGCTGGCGAGGCTTCGACGTGCGGTACCAGTGCATCGGCGACGAGCGTGCGGACGGTCCGGCGGTGCTTTTTGTGCACGGCCTTTTTGTGAACGCGGACCACTGGCGCCGCAACCTGCCCGCGCTCGCCGACGCCGGCTGCCGCTGCTACGCGATCGACCTGCTCGGGTACGGCTACAGCAGCAAGCCGAACCCCCTAAGCGAAGCGGCGAAGGCTGTGAGCGGCGAGAACGGCCGGAGCCTCAGCGCGCCGGTCGCTGACCTTGGCACAGCCGGCGGCGGCACGCGCGAGGGGGTGGAAGTGGAGCTGGCTCACCCGGTCGCGGGCAGCCCGTACAACTTTTACACCTGGAGCGACCTGTACCCTTCTTGTTGGAGCGGAGAGGTGACACTTTTGCGAAATGTCCCGCACGCTCTCTTGTAGGAGCGAGCAGCTCCTCGACTTTGAGGCGGAGGTCATCGGCGGCGACGAGCCCGTCACCCTCGTCGCAAACTCGATCGGGTCGATCAGCGCGCTGCAGGCCGCCATCGACGCGCCCGCACGGATCAACGGTCTCCGCAGCCGTCGGCCCAGGCGCTCCTCATCCCGTCCCTCTGTCCACGAGGAGACCTCTTTGCCAGGCGTGGCGATCGTCAACCCAAACTTTCGAGAGCTGCACGTGAGCGGGCCCAGGGCGCTGGCGTCTGCCCACCGCAGTCTCACCTCCCTCTCCGTGCGCCGTGTCTCTCTTCTCGCAGGCGAGCTGCGCGCTCACGCCCACCTCCGCCCTCCACGCCCACCTCCGCCCTCCACGCCCACCTCCGCCCTCCACGCCCTGCGCCCTCCACAGCCAGCCGGCACCCCTTTCCTGTCTAGGTGAGCGAGCAGCCAGCCCTCCTGCGCCCCCTCCTCGTGCCGATCATCGAGGCGGTGCAGCGCACGCTGCGCGAGAGAGGACAACACCCCCTAGAGCCTTCCCGAGCCTTCCCAGAGCCTTCCCAACACAGTCGTGGAGAACGCAACGCCGCGCGGGAGAGGAACGCTCTCGACGCCCTCGCGGCTTCGCCACCAACGCCGCAGACTCGTCTCGGACCCTTCCTTCCTCTGCACCGCCCCCCCAGGCCAGCCGCTCTTCGACGCGCTCGCCAGGCCGGCGACGGTGCAGCAGATCCTCAAGGAGCCGTACTTCGACGCGGACATGGTGGCGGACGAGCTCGTCGACGTGTTAATCAACTATTAATCAACTATTAACTCACCCTTACTTAACAGGTGACG
>NW_005200960.1:290395-301092 GCF_000372725.1 Emiliania huxleyi CCMP1516 | reverse complement strand
GAGAACCATGGGACAAAAGAACGTACGGAAAAAAGAAGACATAATAAGATATAAGCGCAGGGAAAATAATGGAGGGATTAGCGTTTCAGCAGAAATCCAACGAACGGGTGAAAGCCGGGGAAATAAACGGGAACGAAATGGCGCAACAAAGGGGGAAAGAGGGGTGCCACGCGGCGGAGGGTCGCAGCTGCCTCTGGAAGGCACCGAGATGTACCTTTTTCGCGCAATGGTCAAAATCAAGGTTTTGTAACGCGAGCCGTGCCACAGTGAAATGGAACTAGCCCTTGCGCGTCTTGGCACTTGCCTTGGGGTGTGCGAGTTTTCTCGGTTTCTATATTCTAATTCTATGATATCTATCTGGCACATTTCCGCATTTAAGATTTATTGCATGCACATGTATGTACATGCACATGCAACGTCTCGGGGCGCACGCCCATAGGGTCGCAACCATCATAGAAAATATGAATTTGAATAACCTCATCTTTCGTCGTACGCCGACACAGCACCAGAGCCCTTGGCAACCCCCGCTTCAACCGAGGCCGCCTTGCTTGGTCACACGCTGTACCGAGCGAGTGATGAGTAATCGTGCCGTGGCCACGAAGAATAAAAAAATAAGCGCTGGTGGCACTCTCGGACGCTGGGGACTGCGGCTTCCTAAGTCAACTTTTTGAGAGGATCAGTTTGGCTTAGCTATAACTTTCTAAAAATATCTCGGTCATATCTCGACTGTATCTCGGTGTGTTGAAGCACGAGATTTGTCATATGAACTCGGGTGTTATAGCTCAGCCAAAATGATCCTCTCAAAAAGTTGACTTAGGATGCCGCAGGTCCTAGCGCCTGATAACGTCGCCGGCGCTTATTTTTTATTCTTTGTATTGAAACCGGCGGCGAGGGGCGTGTCACGCCGTGTCCGGGCGAAGATTCACCGAAGATACAATCGAAGATACACTCGAAGATACACCCCCGAATCCCCGTATAAAATGAAGATACACGCCGAAGATACACGCAGAAGAGTGGAGCACACTGTGGAGATACACCGATGTATCTTTCGCAAATCATAGCCAACTCCAAGACTTTATCCGTCACTCGCTCTACCGCGCGCTGTGCGGTCCGGTCTACTGAGTACTGTGTCTACTGCCTGCTGACATCTGACAACTCTCAACTGCGCGCGGAGTCACACAGGAGTCAGGACCGCACACACCGACGCGAGAGAGGCGGAGAGCGCGCGCGCGCGGCCCGCGGCGGCGGCGCGGCGGCCGCGGGATCGTCGCGTCGCGAGAGAAGCCCAACACGCGCCGGAACAAAAATAAAAAACTAAACTGAAAAAAAGCGGTATCCGGTACCGCGAAAAAGCAAAAACGACGGCCTCTCAAGAGCTCCTGTTTTCTAGCACATGCGCACAGAGCAGTGACGAACGCCGACTCATTTCACCGGCCGACCGCCTCTTGGCCAGAGGAGCGCTATCCCCACACCCACAAGAGCCACAATGCTTCCAATAACGTCGCCTCGATCCGTCTTGAGTCCGTCAAAGCGGACGCCCCAGATGTAGCTCATCGCGATGAAGAGCCCGCCGTACACAGCAGAGAGCCGGCCAAAGTCGGGGAGCGGCTGAAGCGTTGGGATGAAACCGTACACGACCAGCGTCAGTGACCCCAGCAGCGCCCACCACCAGGGCTTTCCCTCGCGCACAGCTTGCCAGACGAGCCAGCCGCCTCCGATCTCGGCAAGTCCAGTGAGTAGGAAGAGTACTGCGATGACGGCCGCCGTCGTGGCATTCGACTTGTTGTTCTTGGCCAACGCTATGAGCTTTGCCAGCAAACTCGGTGTGCTGTGTGGCTCCGCAGCCGTCGCAACCACACCGGTGTGTCGCTTCACCGTGCCGAGGACGCCGAGCTTCGGCCGCTGCGCGTTGGCTGCAGTGGCCGAGATCACCGGCCTTGCGCACGAGGCCGTAAATAAAGCGCCGACCACGGGATAAACAGACAGTACGACAAGCAGCGCCGACCGGCGCGCCGGCATGTGGAACATCCTAAGGAAAAAGAATTTAAGGAAAAAGAATTCAGTGAGGCCGAGCGACGAGGAAGAGGGCGACGGGGCAGGAGAGAGAACGACGAGAGTGGGACGACCGCGAGGAGGTGGCATGACCATGAGGTTGCTGCGAGATTCGGCGAGGGAAGACTGACTGAGGGCCCAACTTCAGAATCGTGCTTTTTTGGTTACTAGTATGGGTGAGAACGTTCTCTGGGTAAGCTCAGCTGTGAACTTCCCAGTTGTTTCCTCTTGCTTGCGCGTGCGACCCCTTGCGTGCACGCCCAAGCTCGAGCGGCATCACGCAGAGCGAGCTCTGCGCAGGTCCCGCGACCTTCTCGGGCAGGAGCCCACCTCTCCTTCCCTCCGTGCGCCCAACGATATGGGCAAATCCGCGCCAAAGCGAACAAAAAAATATGTCTCTCTCCCAAGACGTACGGCCCGCAGAGGCAAAAGATGGCTCTGGGCCGGAGCCCCCCCCCTCGGAGGCTGGCGGGGGCACCGACGGGGCCCCAGCCGCGCCTCCCGCTCCTGTGGACTCGGCCGAGGAGCTACGAGTGCTTCGCAAGCGGCTCGAGCGGCTCGAGGCTCAAGCCGCCCAGCCCGTCGCACAGCCCGACGGGGAAGACCCCCCACCGGGTGGCGGCGGTGGCGGCGGCGACGGCGGCGGAGCGGGCGGCAAGGCGGCCAAGGACCGCGAGCGGATGCGCCCCGACCCTCCCACCCCCCCAGACTCCGACGCCGACTCGTCGGAGGACGACGTGGGCGGCGGCGGTCACCGCGGCCCCCCCCGCCTCGGCGGCGGCGTCGGTCGCGACGATGCTGTCGGCGAGCTGTTCGGCGGCCACAAGCTTGCCTGCGACTACGACAGCGACAACCCCTTCGAGCGGAAGCGCGGACTGCAGCTGCGGACCTCGCACTACGCACCAGCGGCGGCGGGCGACACCGTGCACGCAGAGCTGCACCGCAAGCTCGGGGCCGCGAACCAACGGGAGGTGTGCACCCTCCTTCCCTCCCTCTCGTACATGTACGACCTGCACACGCACCTCGAGCGGCTCGAGGTCGCGATTGGCGACGAGCGAGATGATCCCGGAGATGCCCGCAGGGCGCTACGGCTCGTGCACGAGCAGGTGCGAGCGGCGCGCCTGCAAGCCGCGGGTCCATACTCGCCTTCGGCCAGGAGCGCCTCGACGAGCTCGAGTCCGTCGGGAAGGGCGCCCTCGAGGCGGCCGAGTTCGACCCACTCTACGGCAATGAGCGGTCGCAGAGCGGCGCCCGCTCCCTGCTCGGACAGCGGCTCCACGAGTCCCGCGTGTCCCGCCGCCACACCCGCCTCTGCGGTCGCCGCCGCTGACATTGCCCGGCTCAAGCCCAAGCCCCCCGGCGCGTCCAAGCGGCTCGGCCGCCTGGGCGGCGGCGGCGGCGGTGACGGTGGCGGAGGTGGGCGCGACAGTAGCGGCAGCAGCCGGCGGGGTGGCGGCGACAGCGGCGGCAGCGGCGGCGGCGGCGGCAACGGCGGCGGCGGCGACCGCCGCAGCGGCGACGTCGCTGCGGGGCGGGAGCGGCCAGCGCGGCGGTGGCCAGCGCGATGGCGACGCCCGTGGCCAGCGCGATGGCGGGGTCTCCGGACGCGGCGGCGGCCGCCGGGGCGGCGGCCGCGGCGGAGGTGGCAGCGCTCGCGGCGGCGAGCGCGGCTAGGAGGCCCGCGGCGCCTCTGGCTGGCAGCCAGGGCGTGGACGCGACCTCCTCTTCGCCAGGCCCCCGAGAGCTGACCGGCTCGGGGGTTCCACCAGGTCTCAAGACACACCGCGATCGGGTCCGCTCGAGGCTCTCCGCCTGGCGAGACATCGGCGCGAGCCGGCAGACGCTGCGCTGGCTCGGCGAGGGCGTACGCGTGCCGTGGAACGAGAGGGGACCACCTCTCCCGTTCCACCACGGCGTGGGCAGCTTCTCGCCGAACGAGCGAGCGTGGCTGACGCAGGAACGCGACCGCTGCCTCGGCACAGGCGCGTGGCGTCGGGCGACTCGTTGCGACTACGTCTCTCGAGCCTTCGTGGTGTGGCACAAGGGCAAGCCGCGAGTTGTGATCGACCTGCGGGGCTCGACGACTTCGCTTTCTTCGTACGGGGCGTGCGGGCGGACCACCCGGAGTACGGCGCGATGCTGGAGGCGGCTCGCGCCGAGAGCATGCGTGTGCGAGCCCTCTTTGGCCGGCTGGCTTGGCCGTCTCCCCGACCAAGGGGCAGCACGAGCCGTCGCAGCGGCTGTGCGGCTGGACGACCACCTTGGGCATCCAAGGCCCCTCTCCAGGTCAGAGGTGTCGAGCTACTGGTGGAACCACCTCAAGGCCGGCGCGCATGCGCGGGCGATGGACTGACTCCAGCAGCTCAAGGGCTCGCACTCTCCTCACCACCGCGCGCGCATTGCAGCAGGAGTGCCGCAAACCGCAGTGCGGCATTGTGCGTCTACCGCATCGTGCCGCAGCTGCACCGCTTCTCCTCGGACATCAATCGTGAACTCGGTGGTCCGCTGCGAGTGAACTCGGTGGTCCGCTGCGAAGACGCGGTCAGCACCGCGCCGGATCTCTTCTGAGAGCCGGCGCGGATCGCGGACGTGCGGCTCAAGGCTCTGCCGGCGGATCTATGGTCTGGCAGCTGCCAGACTGCGGGTCCAAAGATCCCGGCGCGGCGCGCGCCACCGCCCCCGGCGCGGGGTGGGATGTCAGTTCGTGAGTTTTGTGTCCCTGTCCCTGTGCTCCACCTTCTTCTCCTGCGCCAGTCCCCGCGAACCCCACTATATAGCGCCACCTCGTGAGCTGTACTGTGAGCTGTGTGTTGTGCGTCCAGCAGTCCGGACCCAGTGCACCGTACGGCCGCGGTGACCGCAGCGTGCCTCGTGTCGGCTCCCGAGCCAATCGTGTGCAGCGTGTGTGCGTGTGGCCCGTCCTCCATGCTAGGAGGTGTGTAAGACTGACTGACTGACTGTTTGTTGTAGAGGCTCTACAGCAAAACCGTGGTGGAAGGCACAGTGACTCAAAGAGGTCGAGCCGCACTAACCCTTTGTCTCCGAGCTTACTGGAGCTCTGATGATCACTGACACACAGAGAGTCCCTCTGACGGCATACAACACCCTTATGTTGACTGCGTCATGACCAGCCTGCCATGCGTCGCCGGTGCTGCATTCATCGCAGTGCTTCTTTAGCAGGCGGTAGACTGTCGGCTGCGAGGACGGTCGCATTCGCGCGAGGCGAGGCGAGCATTCAGACGTGTTGCATGCGCCATGGGCTCGCGCCAGCGCGTGCGGGAGCTGGCTGAGCGTTGAGTCCAGGCGAGTTGCGCTGGCCAGGCCGTCCCGTTTTGATCTCTCGGTCAGTGGGCGCCAGCCCGCCGCCTCTGAGGGAGGGGGTCGGGATGTCGGGCCCCCTACACTGAAAACAAAAACAAGCTCGAAAAGAGCCAAAATCGGCCTGCGAGAGAAGCACTGCGCACCGCTGACCTCATGTGGGGATGTGTGCCGACACCAATACTGAAAACCTGGAAACCCTTGTTCAAAGCCGACCCTAAGCGCCATCCTTCCTGCTCTCACCTGATGCTGCTTCCCCGCGCCGCCTCCTTGCCTCCTTGGCCCCCTTGGGGCGTATTTTCTACTCCCAGTGGGGGGCCTGGGCCCCCGGCCCCCTCTTGTTTTCTGTTTTCTGTTTTTCAACACGCCCGCCCGCCCGCCACCCCGAGGCTGCTCGGCCCCCCACTGACCGAGAGATCAAAACGGGACGGCCCCACTATCGCTACGCCGAGCCGAGCTGACGCGCCGAGGCGCCAGCCAGTCGCAGCCGTGAGGCATGCCACAGCAGCAGAGGCACCTGCCACCCATTGGGCGGGCAGACAGAAGGCCAGGGCAGCACTGGCAAGTGCAACGCGCCTCATGTCGGAGAGCGACCGTGCCTCGTTCGCTTATGATGTAGAGTTTGTTGTAGAGATTTCACGTTGTAGAGCGCCTCTACATCGCTTTACAGGCGACTCTCATCGTCACGCGCCGGATGTAGAGCTCTACAGCCGCTCTTCTACAGCGCTCCAGAGCGCTCTACAGCTCTACAGCTCTCAGCGAGCGAGCGCTCTACACTCTACATCCTCTACACCCTCCCTCAGGGTTAGGTACACAGGTTGTCCCGGGGCGACGAGGGATCCGAGCATCCGACCTAACCCTAAGTCCTAACCTTCTCGGGTGAGGTCCGACAACCTAACTAACTCACTCCGACAACCTCACCCAAAGTGCACGAGCACAACCTCACCCTCCCAACCTCACACACACCCGAAACGAAACAGGGATTTTAAGAGGAGTGTGGTGCTAGTCTCCGCTCGTACGTCTTGAAGATATCCGACTTGGTCGCGTCCCTGAGGCGTGAGGGCTGAGGGTACGAGCCTCCTGGTGTGACGAGCACTTGTAATCCGCGAGCGCACTTGTGACACTATTCGATATAAAATTATGACCGCGCAAGATAAAAGGGTGTCCTAAGGGCTCTGCCCGCAAGGCGCCCGCGTCGCAGACGCGGTACCATTGACAAATCTGCAATATACCCCCACACGAGCAAATAGCCAAAATCCGAATACCGTGCACGAACTGGGCGATCTGCGCCGTGGACGGGGGCAAGCCTTCAGCTGGTGCCAAGACATTCGTAAAATTGAAGCCAAGAATCCGCCAAATCCGTGCGTCGCGCTACCTGAGCGCTGAGGGGAAAGCCGCTGATCGAGCCCAGCGTGCCCGCGGCCGCCTCCCGCGCAGCACCGCCGCTGCGGAATCGGATCGATCCCATGGAGGAGGAGGGCGCAGTCGGCCAGTGCAGCAGGCGGAGTCCCTCCCCGCGCCGGAGCCCCCCTGCAGTCGAGGGAGTCCTCGTTGGCGATGAAGGTGGCGACATCGAATCGCGGCCGACACACGTCACGGGAGGAATGGGCGATGAGCGGGAACGATGCGCGCTACGACGCCGACTCCGCCGTGCTCGTGGCCAAGATGCAATGGCTCGCTTGCTTCGATTCAGCTCTCTCGGCAGCAGAAGTGGGGCTGGAGCGGGTGGGGGTGGATGCCGATTGAGGGAGAGCGTCTCCAGCTGCGCCCTGTGGCAGCTGCGCCCTGTGGCAGCTAGTCGAGGGACTTGGTAGTTGTGACCCCCCTGAGTGAGGACAGGAGAGAGAGAGCTTTTGTGGTGTTGGTGTACGCAATAACGGGACAGGGTGGTTGTTCTCTCTATCTCCTCTTCTAGCTCTTAGCATGAGCTGCGCCCGGTGTCCGACCCCTTTTGCGCAGCAACACCTTAAACTTTTAGGCCCTCCAAATTCGGGTCGGAGCGTAGCGGAGTGGGCCCCGAGTTTGAAAAGGGCGACGGACGCTTGCGTCCTAGCCTCCAACAACGCCTCCCCGGCGCGCAGAGGGGGCCCCGGAGGGATGCACAACCGCTCCACGCCACGCCGCTTGCGGCGGTCCTCTTCCCAGCTCCGCTGAGGACACGTGCGTTATTTTTTCGGTCAAGGCCTGCAACGCATACGCCGACGCGGTGGCGACAGCACACCTCGGAAATAACGACACGGAGGACGCCTCAAACGTGGTGCGGGACGCGGTACGAACTAGAACATGCATGTACACAGTGAGAAGGGAGGCGGCAGAGGACCCGGAGAAGAGGGAGATAGTGGACCGACGGACGTACGGACACATGTGTAAGAGCGCGCACGAGTGGGTGTGCGAGCAATATCGAAAGACAGTAAGGCCGGGATCACACACGGCAGGGATGGCGGGACGGCTGTGGAGCGAAGTGGCCGTAGCCAGCCTCAAACACCCATGGGATAATAAGATGAGATTGCCAGATGAGAATGGGGGAAAGGACAGGCGAGCGACATTTGACGACGTCGGGGGTCACAACGTGACGACCAAAACGATCTTGGGAGCCAGGGTGAGACAACAGGTAGGGGTGCCACACGGTGCACACCACAGGCGTATTCTAGGTAAAGCGAAAAATCTTTTTCGGTCAAGGCGCTCTTATTGCGCGCCGCGAGTGGTTCGATGGCGGAGGCCGGGATTGAGGGCTACCAGTTGCAGGAGAAGCTTGGTGAGGGTTCGTTTGGCAAGGTGTACAAGGCACTCGAGATCAAGACGGGCCGCGCCGTGGCCGTCAAGGTCGTCCCGGTGGAGCAGGACACGGGTGAAGTGGCGCGCGAGATCGAGATGCTCAAGGCATGCGCGTCCGACAACATTGTGCGCTACTACTCCTCCTTCACACGTGGCTCCGAGCTCTGGATCGTCATGGAGTTTTGTGCGGGATCGTCGCTGTGCGACGTGATGGAGGCGCGCTCGCGCTGCCTGACGGAGAGGCAGATTGGCGCCGTGCTGGCCGAGACGCTGGCGGGGCTGTCGTACCTGCACAGCCTGAACAAGATCCACCGCGACATCAAGGCGGGCAACCTGCTCCTCACCGAGGATGGCACGGTCAAGCTCGCCGACTTCGGCGTCTCGGCGCAGCTCAACACGTCCATCTCGCGGCGCGGGACGGTGATCGGCACGCCCTTCTGGATGGCGCCCGAGGTGATCTCCTCGCCGGGGCCGGAGGCGGGCTACAACTCCAAGGCGGACGTCTGGTCGCTCGGCATCACCGCCATCGAGCTCGCCGAGGGCTCGCCGCCAAATTCGAACCTGCACCCGATGCGCGCCATCTTCCTTATCCCGACGCAGCCGCCGCCGCAGCTCGCCGAGCCAGAGAAGTGGTCGGCGGCGTTCCGCGACTTTGTGGGCCGCTGCCTCACCAAGGAGGTCGAGAAGCGGCCCACCGCCACCGAGCTGCTACAGCACGCCTTCATCCGGGAGGGGCGCAAGGCGGTCAGCGGCGCCGTCCTCAAGCAGCTGATGGAGAGCGCGAGCGAGGCGCTGGCGGCGTGGCGCAAGCAGGCGCTCGAGGCGTCGGGCTCGCTGGAGGAGGACGAGCCGGGCACGCTCAAGCGGGGCGACACGCAGGAGTTCGACATGGACGCCATCCGCAAGGTGATGATTATGAGACAGAAGCCGCCTCTTGTGAATGATTGCATGTCACACGTGTGACGCCCTCCGCAAGGTCGCCGGCCGGCTCGGCGGCTCTGGCACGGTCGACGCGAGCGCCGCGTACGGCACGATGGTGGTCAAGGAGTCGGCGGAGGCGGCGGGGGGGGGCGGCGACGCGGGCACGATGATCTTCCGCCACCCCTCCCCCTCCAGCAGCAGCAGCGGCACCGTCGTCCTCAACTCCGCCGCGCCCGCGCCCGCTTCGGTGCCAGGCTTCATGCGCCAGTTCCAGTCAGCCATCGGCATGGGCGGCGGCGCGGCGGCGGGCTCGGCGGCGGGCGGCGGCGGCGGCGGCGCGGGCAGAGGTGGCGCGGCGGGGAGCGTGCCGGCGTCGCCGTCGGGCGACGGGGCGGGGGACCTCGGCGGCGGCGCAAACGGGCGGGCCGCGAAGGAGGCTGCGAGCAAGAAGTACGACTTTTCGCACCTGAGTCTCGCGGGCATCGACGAGGAGCTGAGCGCGCTGGGCGCGAACCTAGAGCGCGACATGGCTAAGCTGCGGCGGCAGTACGAGAAGCGCGAGCGAGCGCTCCGCCAGGCAAAGTCGGACAAGGGCGGGCGATGATACCGGGGATCGAGCTACGAGCTGCGTACAGAGGGCCTGGCGCCGAGGGGGAGGGTCGCTCGCGGGGAGGATGGCGAGTCGCCCGGGGTCTACGCGCACACGCACGCACACGAAACAGGACACGCGCCCAAAGAGGGAGCCACATTCCTGTCCTCCTCTTGCTCTCTTGGCTTGCTGTCCCTCTTGAGCCCTCCGCTTCCCGCCGTCCACCGGCGACTCCGGTGTCCACTCGCCCTTCGCATCTCGTCTACCTCTCTCCACCCGCGCTGCATTCCTGTTGGCGAGAGTGAGACTGAGAGAGCGCGACTTCTCTCTTGTCACTTGTGTGACTGTGAGAGAGCGCTCGCACGTCGTCGTTGGACAGGACGTTGCGCATGGCCATGCCTCTATGCCTAGTGTACCTTAAACTCGCCCGACCGGTCACCGGTCGACACACACGGCCATGCGGCCACACATCCCTCTTTCCAACGCAGACCGACGATACGAGAAAGAGACGGCGCGCCGCAGGCCACAGGCACAGCCGCGCACGCACACCCTGCACCCCTCGGAGCGGCATCCGCACGACAGACGACACCCACGTGCCACGTACATATATCACCGGCCACGCCCCCCCCCCCCCCCCCCTCCCCCCTGCCCGTCCCTACGCCATGCGGCTAACTGGGTCCCGTCAGAAGAGGCCCTCCGGGTTTTCTCGCCGGATCTCTCGCACCCACGCGATCCGCTGCGCCGAGGCGGGGTGCTCCTCCTCGGTGTCGTCGCTCGGCTCGAGCACCTCGAGGGTGCAGGTGGGGCAGGCGAGGACGGGCGAGCGCCTCTTCCGCTCGCACCACCGCTCGATGCACTGCGCGGGAAGGCGGGTCCGCACCCCAGCACCCGCGCAGACTCGCCTGCGCCGGGCGCGCGCAAGCGGTGGGAAGGAGGGGGAACCGGGGCCGGGGGAACCGGGATCCGTTCAAAGCCGGGGGGGGGGGGGGGGGGGGTTCTAAGCGCGCGGTCCTAAACCCTCGGCGTTGGGGGGGGGGGGGGG